>NW_004524667.1:3781650-3814860 GCF_000260255.1 Octodon degus | reverse complement strand
CACACACACACACACACACACACACACACACTCGGTCTTCTTCTTTCTGAGGACTTAGACTAGCCAAACATGTAATCTATTTCACTCATTTATCTTGTATCTCCTAGATTAGAGTTGAACTCTATGAAATAGCAATTTTTAATCCTTGTCAGGCCTGGGTCCTCTGAGCCTAGAACAATGACTGACACACAGGGAGGGTGCCCTGGCACATTAAGAATCAAAGTATATAGACCCCAGTTTTTTAAAACAATGGCTAGAGAACATAAGTTATTTGGTTGCCTTGACCACAAATGATATAGTTAGGTTCTTCATTTATTAATAAAGTTGGTTTGGAGCATAAACAAAAAACCCATTTTGATGTTATTTAGTGATATGATTCTTTTTATTACAGATTTTTTGGTTGTATAATATTTGTTGAAACATATTATAAATGTCATTAAACACATGTTACATACTAAGGAAAAGTACAGAATGTTACAGAGAGTTGGAGCTTTAAAGTCTGACAGGCTAGAGAAGAAATATCTTGTACCAAAGACATTTAGCACAATGTAGGAAACCTATATGTAATTTTTTTCTTTAAATCTAATTTTTAAGAACGTGTATTCAAATATCCTGACTGACTTTCTAGGTCTCCTAGTAAAATGTTTGCTGATACTTTCACAATACCATTACAGTTGAGTTTGATCCAAATTCTCAACTATAGAAATAAATGTTTATAGTTGAGGAATTATGATGATAATGGCGATTGCCAACTTCATTGGCCTGAGAGATGCCCAAGGGACTGGCAGGCACATTTCTCAAGGGTCCAAGTAGGTCATGGTGGGGAAGAGGGGTGACCTTGGAGACACAGGTGCATCCCAGCCTCTTCCTCTCTGGTGTTCTTTCTCTGTTTTTCCTTGGCCTCCATGAGGTGAATGCCTTTGCTCCAGTGTGCTATTCCACCATTCAGTTTATGCTTTGAACCAGCCCATGTGGGACTGAAGTGCTGAGCGAAAATAAATCTTGTCTATTTTAAATTGTACCTGGCAAGCTTTGGTCACAGTGACAAAAAGCTAACAGGGTGGATTCAAGTATGGACCAAGTTCTCAAGTTTCCTGACAGTCCTAATAACCATGTTTATAAGTTGATTTACTTATAACTGAGTCAACTATATCATCTAAATTTTTAATAATCCTAAATCCAGCCAGTTGTTCTAGTTCACTTATAATCCTAGTGAGACTGAAGCAGGACGATCTTTGCTTCAAATTTCAGGAAATTTAATAAAACCTTGTCTCAAAATAAATTTTTAAAAAGGCTGAGAGTATGGCTCAATGGTGGAGCACATAAGTTCAATTTCCAGTATTATATAAAAAACCCTTAAACCACAAAGGATATTTGCTACCCTCAGAAAACTTCACCATCCAAAGATGATCCAAATTAATACAAGAGAAAAATCAATTTCTCATACTATAAGTGAAAGTCAGGTTAGGCTCAGCTATCCACACAGGGCCTCCATTTGGCCCCCAACATCATACAGATGGCTACTTGACCTAGTTAGAAATTGAGTAAAATGTTTCTATCTATATAATATGGCCAATTCATCAAACTTCATTCTATAACTACCACAATGCCATTTACATTTCCTCACCTATCCTCTCAAAAGAAGAAATCTCAGCAAAAGAAATATGAGAATAAGCTGGGGAGATAGCTTGTTGGTCTAAGTGCCTGCCTGGCAAGAACAAGAACTCTGGTTTGATCCCCTGTACTACACACCGTGCCAGCCCTAGAAACCCAGACATAGAATGCAGACTGCCCAAACCAGGTGTGGTGGCACACACCTATAATCCCAGCCCTGGGGAGGCTGAAAACATGAGGATCACTGTAAGTCTGAGCTGCATAGCAAGACCCTGTAGCATATTAGAAATACATAAATAAATAAAAGATATTTTTTTAAAAAAAGAAATTGAGAATAATAACTTTTAAATTACATTCAACAGATTACAAAACAACCTATGACATATTCATTCAATGCAAATCAATACACACATGTTGAAGAGTACAACAGGGCATGGTGGTGTACACCTGGAATTCCCAAATTCCCCTCTTCTGCACAGCAAGACCACATCTCCATGTGGTCTACATAAAATGTCTGGCTCTCACCCCAATAGATGCTGATTTAATTTGTCCTAGGGGATGAGGAGGCCACAAAATAGAAAGAACAAGGTCTCTGAATACTGATGCGGCTGAGCTTTGTCAGAAGGAGTAATTCCCTGGAACACCAGTGGGCAAGAGCACAAAAAAATTAAATAACCAGGACTTTAAAAGAGGATGTGAAAACAGGCCATGTTGATTACACAGGGCTTTCTATTCACAATAGTCCTCCAATGCGGTGAGCACAGCCTAACAAATATCCTTACGAAATCACATAATGAACATAAAATGTAGAGCCTTTTAAAAAAAGAATAATTAAGTTCAGGTAAAAAAAAATGAAACTCTTTTTTCCTGAAGGTAAATCTAAAGTGTAGGGAGGAGAGTATAGTTTTGGCATAATCCACGGAAATCATGACAGAGCTAGAGAAGATTCATTAAAGAAAAGGTAATAGTATTAAAGAGTATTTAATTTGACAAGACAAAGGAGGAAAAATATTAAATTTTTCCAATTCATTCAGGAATTGCACAAGTTCATGAAAACTTGGACTCACAATATGATGATTTTAGGGCAGAGTTAAATAAACACTGGTTTCACTTGTTGGCCTACTTTTAACAGAACATAGATGAGACTGTTTTATTAAGGAAGAGTCTTCTCCTATTTTCTTGCCCTTCTGTGGTCAACATGTAATTTTCATGGTACAGTCCAAAGCGAGTACCCATCACCTGCCATTATATCTTCTGACAAAAGATGAAGAGAAGAGGGGATAACAGAAGAAAGGAAGGCGAAGGGAGAAAAAAGAGGGAGGAGAAAGGAAGAAGGAAAGAAAAAGGAAGCAAAAGAGGGAGGAAGAAAGGGAGGGATGGAAGGGCATACTTTTCATTACTAAAGGTACACTTTAAAGACACTAACCATGGGCTGGGGAGACAGCTCTGCAACCTAAGCGCTGACCTGGCAAGCCTGAGGTCCCTAGTGGGATCCTTGGTACTGCATGATGGGCCGGCCCCAAAACTGGGCACATCACTGAAATCTCAGCAATGGGGAGGCTAAAACAGGAGGATCACTATGAGTCCTAACTGTGCAGTGAGAATCTATATCAAAAATAAATAAATATTTTTTAAAGACACTACACAGCTTACTTCTGCTCATACCCTCTAGCCAACGCCTACACCTATGTTCATACTCCTCCACAAGAAAATCTGGGAAATGAAAGGTACTCTTAAGCTGCACAACCATGTATACAGCTAAAACTTTTATTATTACAGGAAAGACTAATAAAATAAGTTCTTTATACATTATGTTTAATCATATGGTAAAGCTAGAAGACAGCAAAATTATTCAAGGAATCAAGTTTGAAATCAGTTATACTACCTCAAATGGCTTCAAAGTCATAAGTTCAATTCATCAATTTTCTTCTAACTACAGTTGCTGAAATCTTGTATCAAAAGCAATAGGGAAATTAAGGAAAAAGGAACTACATTTTCCTTTGAGTGTCAGGATTCAAATGATTATGTTCAACACAATGAGAAAAGGGACCCAAGTATAATTTTTAGCAATAAACATCCCCAAAGGGATATCTTTTCTGTAATTATAATTTCTCAAAGTAACTATAATGCTATAAATCAAATAATCAAATCATCTTAATTTTATATAGCAAATGCAATCTTAGAAAATTAAAATGTAAGTACTTTAAACTTTAAAATCTTACAATACAGAATACTAAAAATCTGCCTATGAAAATAAAGTATCATTAACAAGGTATGAGAAATAATGCAAAGAAAAAGTAATTTTTAGGTCATATCAATGTACTCAAAGCAGACTCAACAGGACTTGGGGGGTAGCTCAGTGGTCTAAGTGCCTGACTGACAAGCACAAGAACCCAGGTTTAAGCCCAGTACTATATGCTGCACCAGCCCCAAAACCCCAGGCACACCATGCTGGCCCCAAAATTGGCCGTGGTGGTACACATGCTCGCAATCCCAGAGGTGGAGAGAGGAGGATCACTACAAGTTTAAGCTATGTAGTGAGACCCTGTACCAAATAATTAAATAAATCAGTCTTTTTTTTAAAAAAAGACTCAACAATTTTTTGGTATTAATACCAAGTATACAGTAAAAGAACACTCAAAAAAATTGTAAAATGACAAGTTCTTAAAAAATTTAATCACATCAAAATATTAAATACATGGTTCTTTTTTTAAGTGCATACAACAGTTGATGCATGCAATAAATGTAAAATGACAGTTCCATGCAATTTATACTGTTGTTCAAATAACCATAATCATTTCAAAAATTTGAACCTAGTCAAAATACCTGCAATGAATCAGAAGAGTTTGGTTCTCTGTTTTGACTTCTAAATGTATATATTGCATTTCAGAAAGTCACATTTTAAAAGAATGATTTTACAAAGATCGTCATGTGTCAGATCTCAGCTGTCCAAGTTCAATTCACTTTTCTATGCCTTGAAATCATACCTTCCAAATCTTTAGGAAATCTGACTGTCAGCAAGAACAAACAATAAAACACCAGACCGAAAACCACAGTTGAACATCCCTGCGAAATAAAGGCCAGCAGGTAGGAGCTTTCCACTTTCCTCTCCCCTCCGCTGCTTCTTCCTAAAGCAGCCTTTGACCACACAGGTGCATCCCTTCCTTCTTCCCTGGCTCCAAGTCCAAGCTGTCCGTGTCACTCCCCGGGCCCTGCTGGCTACCTCAGAACCTTCATCCATTAAAGCCTCTTTATCCTCGTAGGCTTGCAAGGGAAAGGGGTTAGGAACAAGCTAGATGATTACTCGGCAGATCTGAGCAAACGCAGGCTCAGCCTCTGAGGTCAAAGGAGAGCAGATGAACTTGGAGTCTGAGGAACAGAAAAGGGAAAAAGTGTTTATTACCTGTGGGGAATTTACCTCCAGAAGCTGACTTGAATTTCAGGACAGCCCTGTGAAGTACTACTAGGTGTGCTTTCCAGACATGAAAGGGAGGTGTAACAAGGCTATGTAGTTCATCCAAAGTAACACAGTTTGTACCTTTCAGTGCCAGGATTTGAAACCAGGTGATTAGATCCCCGTAACTCATCCTCTGAAACACGCGTGTCACTCTACTGTCACACTGCGAAGCCTATACCCTAGTAAGAATTCATAAAGAGGAACACAGGCCGCCAAGATGGTGCTAAATGCTGCAGACTGTGTCTGCGCTGCCTAACGTAACACAGGAGGCAGCTTGCCTGTTTTCAGCCTATGCAATATTTTGTTGTGTGTTCAATGGCAGGATGGCAAATCCCTATCATCGTCCAGTGGCACAGAGGCCCTCACATGGCTTACCTGAGGATGCCATTTGCCGTCCACCACGCCCTCTCACAGTTGCTTTAGTTCCATTTTTATTGCCTCCTTTTCTTTGGCTGTGCTCATCTTCCTTAAGTCTTCCCATGCAATTACTAAGCATTTCTTTCCTTTTGTCCCTCTCCCCACCCCCACTCCTCCTAAAGTCTTTCTGTTGGTCTCCTTAGCTTGCATTATGTCACAAGTCATTATTATAGTCCAGCCTCTGCTCACACACACTACTAAGACTAAAACCTCAAAAGTGTTTTAATTACCAAATCTAGAAACCTCTTCAGTCTTCATGCTACCTACTTCTCTAATGTTCTGACCTTTACAGAGACTTCTTTTGGAAACTAGATCCTTCCTTGGCTTCCCAGATTCCACTTGCTTCTGGGATTTCAATCTTTAAAAGCTGTAAGACTAAACACACATCTCGCTAAGTATAGAGTGGTCTCTAGCCACATAACTGATACTCCAAAAACCAGAATCAAGGAAGAACCCTATTAGTTCATGGTGTATTCATCACAATAGAGAGGCAATTCATTCTAAAACCAGCTTCCTGACGCCATCCTTCTTGTACACAATATGGGGACCAGTGACAAACAAGCAACCCAGCCAAAGCCAGCCAGGAGTGCTCAGCCAGGCATAGCAAAGGAGAGTGACCCAAAGCTTAAGAGGAAAACAGGCCAGGCTTGCAGACTCTGAGAGCAGGATCACTTTGGTAGGAGCAGAAGCCCATCCTGCAGGGGCTACACTGAGTTTATGTTTCTTGTAGTTTTCATAATTCCTGACACTTAATCTCACTTAGTAAACAGTGAGGATTTCAAGGTAATATCCTGTCCCAGACAGAGAGGAACAGGGAGAAGGTTTCTCTGAATGCTGTGGGGCCCACTGAAGACTATCTGTGGTGAGGCCAGAGAGATGGAGCAAGCAGTGAGCCAGGACAAGGATTTTTTTTTTTTTTGTACCATGGATCAAACTCAGGACCTCATGTTTGCCAAGCAGGCACTTCTGCCACTGAGCTATCTCCCCAGCCCTCAGAGCAAGGATCTTAAGGTAGAACTCAGACACATAGATTCAGCAAATCTTGGCCCGACTATTCCAATGCCAACCTTAGAAGCCTGAGACTTTCTTATGAATGAAAGCAAGTATTCCTTCACAACTGACTTCCCACTCCCTAGAGTCAAAGGCAGAATTCTCTGGCATGGAACTTTTCTCAAATTGGACTACATTTACATCATCTCCTACCTACCAATACTCCAAAAACACACAGGATTGTTAACTTCCAGTCATGAAGAATATGTTGGCGCCTCAAACTGGCAAGCTCTACCACTTCACGCACTGCTTTTGGGGAAATAACCAGTTCTCCTCCCCATCTGCCATATTCCTCCTGCTCCCTTCTTCAACCCTGTGATTAAGTCTCTCAAAACTCCCCTTACTCCCAGATTGAGAGGGCCCCTTAATGCCTCCACACCACTTGGCTTTCAACACATGTGCAATCTCCCACATGGCCTTGTGCTCATCTATATACTCTGCTTGTTCCTTCAGTACATTATGAGCTCATTATGGACAAGACTGTCTAGTTTCAAGTCTCTGTTGCCTAACATAAGGTGTTTGTCTGCTCAGCCTGCCCTAAGAACATGCCACAGCACAGAGGGTTAAATAGAATTAACTTCCTCAGAGTTATGAAGACTGGAAGTTAAAGATCATCAGGTCAGTAGCTTTCTCCTGAGACCTCCCTCCACAACTTGCAAATGACTACCTTCTATGTCCTTCGTGGCCTTGCCTCTGTGGGCGTTCATCCCTGATATCTCTGTGGACTCAAGCCTCCTCTTCTTTTAAAGATACCAGTCTATCCACATATTCTGTCCCACTCTGAAGGACTGGAGGTTTAGGCCTTCGACTTATGAATTCATAGGATATGGTAGGGGATTCAGTCAGTAACACAAGCTTTAGCACAATGCTGAGTAGCCCAAGTCTTAAACACAATGCATCGAATCAATTCATCTTTGCCTGAAAAGGTCTTGACTGAAAGGCTGTTTTCAGATTCATTCAAACTCTGCTTTGTTTGCACTGGCTTTGTTTGCCTGTTTGTTTATTTTCATGAACACCTGCTATTTACAAAGCACTATGTTCAAGCCAAGAAAAGTGCACACAGGAAGTCAATGCACAATCTCTGTTCCCTGGGAATTTACCATCTAGGTAGATTGTTTTTTCTAACTACTTTTGTAAAAACACAAATCTGAGGAAGACAAGACGAGGCAGGGAGAAGCTGTACTAAGCAGACCACAGCTATAAAGTTCAGCTCACCACTTAGGGTCTGTAGGAGCTCCAGGGATGAGCATTTAAAGCACCCCGTAATACAATCACATTAAACCAACAGAATTAGAATGAACCTGTAGATCCTTGACTTAAGGCTTCATAATAACTATGGTGGTCACTATACACAAAGTTTTCTAACTGTCTTAAAAGTCAACAGAGTATTCTAAGAATACCAGGAAAAAGACTACATGGCATGGGAAATAAGAGGCTCAGCATCAGTCATAACTGTAGACTGAAGAATATAACAGAAATTAAATATCATCATCATATATCTGATGATGCCCAATATCCCTAGTTCCTTGTAACATCAGAGGAAATACAAGCAGCTATTTACAGGGCCCTATTATGAGCCAGGAACTAAGAAGAGACCAGAATATATGATTTCATTCTCATAGGAATCGTGAGAAAGACTATTATTTCCCCTTTTATAGATAAGGAAAAGGGGGCTTGAGAAGTTTAGAAGTATCTTAAGTTACCCAGTGAACTAGAGATAGTATTCAAATTCTAGAGTATCTGAGATTAGAGCCCAGAGAGACAACAAATTTCAGAATCTTTTATGAAAAAGCACTTTGCTCAAAATGTTTGTCTTAATGTACTGTTGATGTGGAATAACTATGCTTGCTGGGGTGCCAGGAACAATCCCAGTTTCCATCTGTTTCCCAGTGTAATTAGTGATAGCATTCCCTTCTCTGTCACAAGTGTCCCAGTTTAGTCAGTGAACTATATGGTCATCCTGTCTCACTGCCACTGGCCCACGTGAAATTTGTCTACCCAATTTCCCAGGCACAGTGAAAAACAAAAACGTGAGACCCCCCACCCCATTCAGAAAAAGAATGGAAAAAGCCCTAAAAATACAACATTTTGTTCTTTCATTTAACCACTGTCTTACTGCCCAATTGTCCCATCTGACTTCACAAGCAAAACACCATTTGAAAGATAAAATCAGTAAGAATTTCAAGATAGCAGCAGCGGAGTACTAAGCCAGCCAGCCCTTCGGAGCACATGCACTCATGTCACTGCACAGCACACACTCCCATGAAGGGCTCTGGGTCTACGCTGTTACATCCACGCAAATGGGTCTGTGATCTTGTGCTCTGTCTGGACTGAAAACAGAACACAGGCTGCAACCTACTATAGTCAACTTTAGATTTGAATAGTGGATATTAGGTTCATAAAATCATTTCCTTAGAAAAAAAAGTTTTATAGTACTTCTAATGAAGCACAAAATTTCATTTCCCAAGCAAAACAAGAACATAAATTCAAGCAAATTAGGTCACTCTCTAGCATTTTACCCATGACCTAAAAACAATTCATCTAAATAATTTAACCTAGCAATGATCTCAAGTGAAAATTCTGAATACATGAAATACATTAGATTACAAATGCACTACAAAGTCCTTACTACCTCAATGCCTGATTAAAATCTTAATTTTAAACTTTTGTTGGATAAATTCATATGTGCAGGAGAAAGTCTTAAGACATGAACAAATGGATATAAAAGGAAATGTGAATTTTAAGGATGACTGAGGAGCTGTCCTTAAAAATGAGGTAATAGAATAAAGGTAGGTCAACTAATTCATGCAGTAAGCAGGCACTAATTATCTACAATGTTACAACCACTGTACAAAATTCTGGGGAGGCACAGGCAAGTACACTGGTGTTCAAGGAGCTTGGGGTCTGGTAGAACGAAACAGAGAAACAAATAAGTACATCAACTACTTCCTCTTGTGCAAGAAGTAAATATGAAATATATGGGTACAAACCAGGGAATGCTTGGGAGAATGAGATAGAAGGCCCAACCCCTCAACTGAAGGACAAAGGCAGAGATCTGAAAAGCATGGTACACCATTTGAAAAGCCACTCTAAATGATGACAGCCACCTTAAAGCATAGACCTGAGCTCAAGCAGTCAGTATGTAGCCAGGTGGTAACTAGAAAAAAAGATGACTAAAGAATACTATAAGAGCCAGGCATGATGGCACATGCCTATAGTCCCAGTACTTGGGAGGCTGAAGCAGGATTGCTGTGAGTTTCAGGTCAGCCTGGGCTACATAAGTGAGTTCAAGGCCAGCCTGAACTACATAGTGAGGAAAGAAAAAAAATCCAAGAATAGCATGGTATAGAGAAAAACAGCAATGCTAATGGACCGACTGGTGTTTGCAAGAAGGTACTCTTTCCTTAAAAGTCAGAATTGAGGGAGAGGACCAAAAAAAAAAATGAGTAAGAAATCTTTCCTTCCTTTTTTTAAATCAAAGCAAGTATCATTTTGCTTGCTTATTTGTGGGCCTATAAGTAAAAATACATTCTTGATAGAGCCAAGAATATGTTTTCTACCTGTTCTTTCTCTTTCTATAGTCACCCTTCATCAAGAGCAACACTTAAAGCAATGACAGAAATTGAAAACAATGACTAATCTAACATTTAAATTTGACTTAAGTATACATATCAATTTATTGCCAACAAATTTACCATTCAGTGTATTTATTACTATAGCTGACTTTTTAAAAATATCTTTTATTGATCATTCCCTTAGGTTCTAGGCAGGGAAATTAGCAGGTCAAGGGGCAGGAATGCTTTTGAGGCTCTTGGTGCATATTAGCAGAGTCTACTATGTAAACTTCAACTACAGGCCACCAAATAAAATTCTGAAGGGACTGCTTCTCTAAATAATTCCCAAAGGAAAAAAAATCCAATAATGGGTTATAAACTTTAGACTTTCAGAGGTTTTTGACCAAAAAGAAATCAGAATAAATCTCTGTCTACAGGCCATTCAGGCTAACTTGTATGTATAAGCAAATACAACCACCAATAAAGAACAAAGGAAAAGTGGAAGAGCTCATAGTTTTTGAGTAAGAAAGCAAGAACAAAATCATAAGATGATATTCTTCTTGTAAAAAGAAAAATACGGTTTATTTTATTTTTTATATCGCCCATATATTCATCCCTCACTCTATACAGTAAAGAGTACTTTTCAATTGTTATATTCAGATGTTCAGCAAATTAGTTGTTAGAGGGTGTGTAGATTAGGAGTGTTCTGTTTCAGCAATGTAGCATTTCGCACTGTATTTTTTTCATCTATTTTCAAAAAGCAGCAACTCTTTAACATATTACTCAGCTTTTCAAAAGTCAAGGGACTTTATCAACCACAGAGTTTCATGATAACTACATTTGAAGCTATTAAAAATTAAAAGTCCTTTAAAACATGTTCTTTTTAGCCCAGTACGGTGATGCCCGCCTGTAGTCCCAGCAGTTTGGGAGACTGAGGCAAGAGGATCACAAGCGCAAGAACAGACTGGGCCATTTAGGTAGAATGGGTCTCAAAATTAATAATTAATTAAAAGGCCTGAGGATAAAGCCCATTGCGAAGGCTCTGTATTCCATCCCCAGAGACAAGTAAGATGTACTCCCATAAATCAAGCAAGCAAGCTCTCTTCACAGTCGCTGCTGCCTGCACGTATTCCATTGATTCTCTGTATCACCAGTTCCCAGGGTAGTCTCAAATACTTGCACCTCTGTAAAGGACGTGGCCCTCAGGAGCTCAAGTACACTAGAGTAGACAAGCTCTGCATTTCTGGGCAACGTTCAGAACCCCCGAGACATTGCTTTTTTCTTCTGGACACAGCCAAGAATGAATTTCCTCCGAAACCCTGACTGTCAACAGAAACTTTTCAGATTTCACATAACTGAGCAGGAAGTTTGGCATTTGAAACATTTCCCTCCAGACCAGAGGAGCACGGCGCTGAAAGCGGAGGGTTAGAGGGTCTGAGCAAGACTGCTCCTGGTTGTTAAGTGGTGCTTTCCCAGGCATCTGGGTAGCCAGAAGCCAGTTCTCAACTTCTTTGTCTTTTCAGCGGTGAAGAGGGAAAATGCCAGGGTGGGAGTGATGTCTCAAGTTACTTCCACTCTGTTTTGCCCCTGCTTCCCTGAAGTGAATGAAATGTTTTCAAGGCCAGCTTCTGTAGAGTCCAGCTGAAACCTGGACACGAGATTCATGCCCAGGTCTGCGGATCCCGCTGTGGTTAGGTGCGCATTCATGCACCACACTCGTGGGTTCCGCTCAGGCTGGGGTCCCCAGCGAGAGCAGAGGGCAGAGTCACACCGGGAGGAAGGAGACTAGGGGCCAGGGCGGACCGGCGACATGTGGCTTTAATACCTACAGCTGCTGGAGAGCACGACCCCTGCTCCTTCCGTACACCCCTCCCACCCGTGTTTCAAAGACGATTCTGATACAGGGATGTTGCAGCCCCGTCATCTGAGCAGAACTTCAGCTCCACTCGATTCAACAGTTCTGTTTAACTCTATAGACCCGAATGTAGCGGGCTGGGTCCTTGTTCAGGACACCAAAGCTTTAAAACAAAATATCCAGGCGAGGGTGAGAAGCAACTGGCCACGCTGGAGAGGAGGGCGCAAAACGAGGGCAGACGGGGCGGTTGGGATCCCGGACGGGACGCTCCCCCTCCGCCTAACTTTCCGGGCTCCGGACGCTCCGCGGCCCCAAATCTCTCCGCGCGCCCAGCGTCCCGGCAAAGCCGGCGCCGCCGCCTCCAGCCCCGCGCCCGGGGCCGGCCAGCCGCCCGCGCACGCCCCGCACAGCCCGGCACACCCCGCGCAGCGCGCGCCGCCGGCCTCACCGACACCAGGAACTCCAGCGTGCCCACGTAGTCGCGCTCGGTCTTCTGCAGCTCGCTGAGCACGCACACGCGCAGGCGGAGCTGCTTCTCCGCGTCCCGGGCGCCCTCGGCGCGGCCGTCCTCGCTCATGGTGGGCGCGGACTGAGCGCTGTCCCGGCGCCTCTGCTGCCCGCGCGGTCCCTGCGGCGCGAAGGGCGAGCGGCCGCCTCCGAAAGTCCTAGGAGGGACGGGGGACTTTACATGCTGGGCAGAGGCGGCGCGGGCGCGGGAGAGGAGGGCGCGGGGGCTGCGACGCGGCGCGGGAGGCTCCCGGGAGAGTCGGCGCGGCCTCTGCCCGCGGGCCAAGCCCCGCCGCGCCGGCCTCACGCGGCCTAAGCCCGAGGGGAAGCGGCCCCCGCTGCCACCGCGGTAACTTGGACATTAATCAAATGCTTTCTGTCCATGTGACTCCGACCCTTTACCCTTCGCCAAATCTCAGGAAAAAGGAAACACAACCCTGGGAAGTGTATCGTGCCAGCTAACCAAACACACGCGCGCGCGCACACACACACACGCACACACACACACACAAATTTGCCCTCGAGATGGAACTAATTGGAGGTTCCCAAACCCAGATGACGGGCACTTCAAGACAGCTCCAGAATTGCTCCTGAGACTCCCGCCTATTGTTTAGCTTTAATGTGTTTTGCACAAATCCTGAAAGGGAAGAAACAAGTCCCCACGGTTACATAACTGAATGGGAACAAAAACAACCACAGTATTGACCCTCCTGTCTTTGAAAAGAAGCACATTGATTTTTTTTTTTTTTTTAATTCAGGCACAAAACAGGTTTGCTTTCAAACCCCTCACCCCCCCCCCAACCGGGACTATTTCATAAGACAGACACCCTCCTGTCTGCTCTTCGAAAGTCAATTAGCATAATAAATGAGAGTACAATAAGAAAGTGACAGCCCCAGTCTATACAATAAACTCCAGAAACAATAACCATCACCATGGCACTGGGTTGTTTAGGCATCTTTGCATGGCTGTAACTTTTTTTCCAACATCTATGTAAATTCAAGGAGAGGCAAGGATATTTGTGCCAGTTTTCTTCTAGGAGCAGTGATGGTTTCAAAGCATAAACCGCTTATTGAATGCTAATCAAAAGATAGATGATTGGTAGACAGCTAATCTTACATATTTAAAATGGAAAGACGCATAGCATTCCTGGTTTTAATGTTTAAGTTTATTGCCTTTTCTTATATAGAAAGCCAAGACCTACTAAGCACTGATTATTTCCAATACATTTAACAAAAACAACATTCCATGTACCTATTTTTGTAAAGGTCATCTACATATATGTTCTGGTCATTTTGCTTTGCTTAAAACAACTTTAAACAGTCTACATCTAATGACATTTAAATAAATTTAATCAATTGTTTTGATGCAAGAAAGTGGCATATTAACTTGTTTCAAGAATGGAAAGCACTAGCAAAACTAAGCTATAGATGTTTTCTTCAGTATCTACAGTGAAACAAGTGTTGGTTTTTCCAGATGATGTATATTTCAAAGCATGGTAGTGACTATAATGTATAATGCAACAAAGAAGGATTGTATTTTTTACATTAAAAATATGATTTTTGAACCATGTGGAAATTGTGATTTTTCCTCCTTTGTATATGGTTATTTAGAAATAGCCACAAGCAAAGAGCAAATAATACAGTTGGCATCGCACGGAGTGACCAAGTAACAAGGGGTAACACACATTAAAGAGCAGACACCACAGCACCTGGTAAACAGAAAAGGAAAACATAGGAAGCAAACAGCCAGGAATGACTGGGAAACTCAAACAGTGAACCCTCTCTCCAAACACTGCAGAAAGCAAAGCACAAATGCTTTTCTTCCTCCAGGATCTGCCTATTCCACAGTGGGAAAAAAAATAAGGAAATAGGGCAGCTTTCCATCAGCTATTCTAAATAAAGCAGAATTTTTGGTTTACCAGTTGTCCCCAATGAAAAAATTGTTATGCATTTCCCTTTAACATTAGTCTAAAACATTAGTCTATACACAATCCTCTAGCTCTGCCATGTAACTTCTAATAGCACGATGTGTGAGTTTGAATCCCCAGGAGGGCTATATCCACCCAAAGAATTTGACTCAGCTACACATACAGGTCTGGGAGACCTCTTAAGAACACGGCACAGTACTAAGGCCTGAAAACCAGAGAATGATCTCTAGACAAATACTTCTTAAGGTGGGTCATAGACCCTGCATTAAAATTACCTGATGTCTTTCTAAAATGAACACCCCTGAGCCCCTCCTCAAATGTATTGAATGTCTCATCCATTACACCCTAAATTCTTTCAATAAGGTCTTCATTTGAGAACTACCGTCCAAGGACTTTGCTACTGAGAGGATCAGAAATACAAACCATGCTATTAAAAGTCAAAGCACAATAAGTGCTTTGCAAAGGAAGGAAAGAAAAATTAAAGCTATCAGAAAGATATTTAATTTCTTTCAGAAATGCCTGTATCAATACTATTACAATATTTACAGATTCTGACAACTCTTCAGCTCCTAGGTCTACTCCTCAATACCATCAGTAATTGAACAACTCCAGGACACCATGCAGTGCCCATTGTCAGACACCTCTCAGTGTTTCTTGGCCCTGACCAGAGCTTTTAATTCCTCACCAAAGACATAAGAGCCTAAGAAAATGGGGCTAGAGTATCTGGAAACTTTCACTTTGATGGTAAATAAGCTCTTTCATAAACTCTGAATGTGTTGTATCCCTTCCCACTTCCTCTATTGAAAAGTTAGGCTCTCCTTGCCAGTGAAAGAAAAGCAAAATCCAAAATGATGGACAAGATCCAGTTTTTTCCTGAAATACTAATGAGGTTGGAGCCTTTAATAAAAAGAGATGGAAGAAAAGGAGATAGAAAAAAATGGCTGAGTACTATACGAGCTCACCCATTAAATTTACTTCATATGCATGAACTTGGTGTCGCTAGAGTCCATTATCAGAAGGTTCAAAGAGCCACAGTTCCATGCACAGGAGGCTGCATTTCAGCCTAAGAAAAAGATGGTTCCTGGATTGAAATTCTAAAAAATCCAAGGTTGTCTCTTTGGGGAAAAAAAAAAAAAAAAAAACCCTCCCTGGACATAATACAAAGAGAGGTCATTTTAACCTCCTCAACATTTCAATACTATTTCCCCCAAAAAATAATTGATCAATCTTTATACTGAATAGAAGTAGGAAGATTCACCTGAAAACAATTCTATGATCACTTTATTAGAGAACTATAAGAGTCAGACTGTTCTTTATCCACCAGTTTTTAAACAAAGATGATTCTATCTTTTCCTTTACTGTCCCAGCCTACTATAAACAATCCCACATTATATTAATATAGGAAAATATTACAAGCATATTGGAAGTATATTAATACATATTTAACAGTCTTTAGGGCTGGCCAAATAGCTCAGCAGATTAAAGCAGGTGCAAGCAGGGGCTAAGGTTTCAATACCCAGACCTGCCATGCCAGACCTGCCCTCGGGGCATGCTGAAATGGTGACTGAGACTGGGCATGGTGGTGCATGACTGTAATCCCAGCTCCTAGGAGGCGGTAATAGGCAGATCACTATGAGTCTGATCTAGTAGTGAAACCCTGAACACACTGTAGACCCTTCCTTAAAAAATACAAAAAAGAAAAAGAAAGCAAGAAACCACACACACACACACACACACACACACACACACAGTCTCAACTGCTATCTCGGCATGCCGGGGTGGGGGGGGAGGGGGAGACGACCCACCAGGCCTGGCATAGAAAAGTAATTTGAGGGGCTGGGGAGATGGTTCAGTGGAACAAGCACTTCCCTGGCAAGCACAAGGGCCTGAGTTCGATCCCCAGTTCCGCAAAAAAAAAAAAAAAGAAGAGTAATTTGAAGAATGTTTCTTAATTTAGTTTGTAATTCATGCTTAACCCCTTAGTTACTTGAACTTGATTTTGTTGGCAATTTAGTCATAACAAGAACAGCAGGTTCTGGACCATTAATTAATTCTATCATGTTACTATAAGTATTTAAGAATGTACAGTACTTTAAAAACTATAATATATTATTTTATAAGCTATATTTTAGTTTCTTATACACTATTTTATAGCAAAGCAAACTAAATAAATGTTTGCATGGTGTTACTTCAGCAAGTTCTTAAAGATTTGATCATCCAGATTAGTTTAAGACCAAATCATCCTGTTAGCCATGCTCTAACTTGTAATGGGAAATCAGTATCTCATTATGGAAATATAAGCTACAACTGTCCCAATCTAATAGCCAGTTTTGGTTATCGCCAGATCAAAGTTCATCTGTTCACCACTCAAATGCCAATAGTGGGAAACAAGAGTTGGTGGGAAGAACATCAGGTTTGCTCAAAGACTGTAAGTGTTAAGTTGGAAAAGAATTTTGTCCTCAAAACACCATCTTGGGTGAACTCAGATACACAAAAAGGCTTTTAGAGGGAGAGTCTCAGTGGGACAATGGGCAGCAAGGCTGACTTGAGCAGCAGCTTTCTCATCCGGGGCATATATGTCTTTATTACCTCTGGCTGGAACATCACGGTTGTCCTTTCCTCCTATGACTAGTACCTCTATTTTCATTACATAAACATATTAGTGTTGTGCAAGTTAAAATCGCAGCAATGTATAGGCTTTGTGTTAAAGAATAAGGACGGACATTATACATTCTAGTGTTATCTAAAGATTACTTGATATTCTAGGTTCTAAATATCTAAAGAAAGATTATTTAGCAGTTAACATCTTAACCAGCAAGTTAGCATCTAAATCAGCATCTTAATTAAGCTATAATCTTTGTTTGTCCAATTTATAATGCTAGAGAAAAGGAGCAGAAGCAAAAATTAGTGTGTCAAGGATAATTCCTAAAGAAGTGGCCACAGGTGTATGAACTACTGACATCCTGTTCACTTTTTAAAAATCCTGACTTCACGTGCCTTTAAGATCTACCCCAGTTTTCTCCTCCCTGGAAAAGTTGTAGAGTTTTACTCATTGCCTGTAATAAGCAGAGTAATCACACACACACACACACACACACACACACACACACACACACACAAGACCTGAACTATCAGTATGTTATCTGGTAAAAAGTAATCACACACAAATTTGACTAAAGTTAAAGACTGCAAGATGAAGAACTTACTCTGTGTTACCTGGGAAGAGGGGAGACAGTCCATGACTCCTTACAAGCAAAGTACCTTTCAGGTGTGATTGCACAGAGGGTTATAGAGGAGCAATCAGAGATGCAGTATTTCTGGATTTTAAAATGAAGGAAGAAGCCCACCAGCCAGAGGTCTTGGGCAGGCTCTCGGCACTGGAAAAGGCAAAGGATCTGTTCCCGAGAAATTCTAGGAGGAACCCAGTCCTGTCAACACTTTATTTTAACCCATAAAACCCACAGTGGAATTCTAACCCTCAGAACTATAGATAATAGGGCCTGGGAGATGGCTCAGTAGAATAAGCAATTCCCCGGCAAGTGCAAGGGCCTAAGTTCAATCCCCAGTTCCACAAAAATAGATAGATAGATAGATAGATAGATAGATAGATAGATAGATAGATAGATAGATAATAGTTTTTAATAGTTTTAATAGTTTTTAATAGTGTGTTGCCAGAAATCACCAAATGTGTGCTCATTTGTAGTTTAATCATAAAAAACTAATACCTAATGTGTCCAAAATATGGCTACTGTCCCATGACTGCAATGACACTGATTTTGTAAAGGTCACAGATGTTCTTATGTTGCTCACTATAATGGAAGTATTCCCTGCCTTTGCCTATATGACCTTCCTACAGAATTTGACATTGTTGACTATTTCTGATCCAAGTCCAACTACTTTGTGTTGTGGGGGGGGGGGGAACTCAGCCCATCCTGGAGGTGGGGCTGGTGCAGTGTGTGGTGCTAGGGATCAAACTGCAGCCCCTGAGTGCTTGCCCACGCAGGCACTTTAGACCACTGAGCTATCTTGCCGGCCCCAGGCCCAACTATTTCTTGTTGTACTTCCTGTAATATCATTTTTTTTATTTCTTTTGATAGTTCTGGCCTGTCCCTACATCTTTCATGGTCTATTTCTTTTGAAATTATTTTATTTTTAAAGAAAATACAAAAAATAGTTTAAAAAAAAGATACAGAATTTCACTAAACAAAATGACAGGAAGTGAACAATGGTTGCTACAGTTCATATTGTTGTCTTCAAATAAGTTCTTCAGATTACCAGACATAAGCCTGTAAGATTGGTCCAAAAATTATTAAAAATTTAAAAAGATAAAAAAATTTAAGCATTAGCTTCTCCCTTCAATAGACCAGCAGAAATCAGCAGTACAATTATCCAAGCTTTCCTATACATATTTCTTTTGTCCTTCATTCTTTCTTTCTCTTTTCCTTTATCTTATCCCAGTAGGTCATTGCTTTTGAATAGTTTCTTTCCTTTCACAGTATCCACTGTACCTTTGAGACCCTACAGACTTTTTCATGTTCCTACACTAAGGAGACAATTTGATGTTTACACATGCAGGTCTGATTTATTTCACTTATGAGTACAGTCTCTAATTGTATCCATTTACCTAGAAAAGCCTCAAATTTATCTTCTTCATAGCTGAATAATACTCCATTGTATAAAAATATCACAAATGTCACATCCTCAGTGGATTGGCATTTGAGTTGTTTCCAAGAATTAACTATGACAAATTGTGCTGTTATAAACATGGGTACACGTATATCACTGTGGTATTATGTTTGCAATTCTTCTGGAAAAATACCCTGGAGGGGAATAGCTGGGTTGAATGGGACCTCTAGCCCTAGTATTTCTGAGGAATCTCCACCACTGATTTCCATAGTGTACCAGTCTGCACTCCCACTAAGAGTACAGAAGGATTCTTTTTTCCCCAAATCCCTCCAGCATTTGTTATTGGTTGACTCCTTTTTTTTTTTTAAATTTGGTACAGGGTCTACAGGGTCTCACTACATAGATCAGACTCATAGTGATCCTCCTGTTTTCAGCCTTAAGTGCTGGGATTACAGGCACACACCATCACGCTGCAGTCTTAGTGTGTCTTGGGGATAGGGCCAGCATGGCATGCTAGGGATCGAACCCTGGCCGCTGAGCTCTGCTTCAGCAGGTGCTTCAGTCTACTGAGCTATCTGGCGGGCTCCCGGTTGACTTCTTGATGTTAGCCATTCTTCCTGGGGTAAGATGGAATCTCAGTGTTGTTTTAATTTGCATCTCTCAAGTGTCCAATGATGTTGAACATTTTTTCATGTATTTATTTTCCATTTGTATTTCTTCACCTAAGTACTATATATTCATCTGAAATGCCCATTTTCATTGGCTCTTTGAATTTGTGGGGACTGATTTTTTCTTAATTCTTTACATTTCCTAGATAGAAGGCCTTTGTGAGGAGCCACACTGAACCCCAGACAGCTTCCGGGGCCTTGGGGAGCCCTGAGCTGGTCTCCCACCTTTGCAGGAAACTTGCTGAGCCGCTGCCTCTGCCATAGCAGTACTGTCCCCCCCACACACACACACACTGTTGCAGGAGTCGTGTTCGGCTTTTTTCTAAGTTCTTATGTTCTCTGGAGTTTATGGCAGGCCTTCTTTTAACTCATCTTTCTTGGTCATTTACTCATCATTTCTTATTCCCAAGTGATCTGGACTGCCCCCTGGGCATTAGATTTCCCTGTACTTCCACTTTGTTCATCCATAAGTGCCTAGACCTTCTACATAGATAAGATTTGAATAAGAAAGCAAAGAAGATACTCACTTATAAGCTGTATTAGGATGATCTAAGCATTGATAGAACTGATTCTCTGCTCATCAGGAAAAAGAGAAGACAGCAAGAAAGTTCTTTTTCTAGAATATATAAGGAGTCTGATCCTACTTTAAATTCTGCATGGTAAGAGCAAGTATTATTTATGACCCAGGCTCTCTGGCTTCATTTTTTTTATGTATTTAGTGCAGGTTCTACAGTGTCTCACTACACAGATCAGACTCATAGTGATCCTGTTTTCAGCTTCCCAAGCCCTGGAATTATAGGAGTGCACCATGCCATCTCAGTCCGCTATCTCAGCATGCCCTGGTGCCAGGGCTGGCACGGCACACCAGGAATAGAATTCCTGTCTCTGCACCTGTCTAATAACACATCATGAAGTGTACAAAAACATGTGTCACATCTCTTGCTATCCCTTAGTATTTGATCCATGATTTTAATATGTAGACTGTTTGTTTTGTTTTCATTTTCTATTTTTAGTGGTGACCCTAAGTGGAAAGAAGAAATATATCCTTTCTTTTCAAAGTTGCTAACATTATCTAGCCCCTTAGGCTAGATTTTGTTTGTTTGGGTTCACTTATTCTCTTCCTCTGTAGAGCCCTCTGATTTCGTTCTCAATTTGGAATGATGGCTGGGGTTCTAAGAGCTAATTGTCATCTTAGCATTATTTTCCCACGGCCAGTGGGGGAATTCCATCCTTTCTTGTATCAGAAATAATTTTTCTTGGTAAATTAATTCCCTAGAGCAGCCATAACAAAGTACTGATGTTTCAAATTTCTGAAAGTTAGAAGTTTAAGATCAAGATGTCTAAATTCTAGTTTATAGATGGTGACTTCCCTTTGTCTTCATCTCATCTTTCCTCTTCATGTGCCAGTCTCTTTGTTCAAATTCCCCGTTCTTATAAAGACATTGTCATATGGAATTCAATCTCCCCCATCTGACCTTAACTTTAAAATTTGCAAAGACGCTTTTTTCCAAATAAAATAGCATTCATAGATGAGGGGTTAGGACATCAGTATCTTTGGGTGGGCATAATTCAACTGAGAGTATTTCATAGCTATATTTATTTTGCTGTATTACTTCTCAAAAGCTTCCTTGGAAAAGGCACATGGAATATAAATTATGAGTTCTAATGATCCTGCAATATGATTATTTGCCATGATAGTCTGACTGTGTGAGATTTTAGGTCAGAATCATCACCCACGAGGGACAGTCAGATAGCTCGGCAGATTAAAGCACCTGCTTAGGCAGACACAGGGACTAGTGGTTCGATCCCCCTCCTGCCAGGCTGGCCCGGCCCCTGGGTCAAGCCTAGATGGTGAGTGAGACTGGGCGTGGTGGCACGCCTGTAATCCCAGCACTTGCAAGGATCCTGAAAACAGGAGGATCACTACAAGTCCAATCTGTGTAGTGAGACCCTGTAGACCCTGTACTAAATACACTTTAAAAAAATAATAATTATCACCTGTGATAATTTGAATGCACTGTTTTTGTTTGTTTGTTTGTTTGTTTGTTTGTTTCTACCATTAAGTGTTGGCAATGAAAGTGAATGCTCGTTTGACTTTTTTTGTTTTTGTTTTTTCATCTTTGATTTATTTATTTATTTGGTACAGAGTCTAGCTGCGTAGCTGGGACACATGGTGATCGTCCTGTCTTAGATTCCCCAGCACTGGGATTGCAGAAGTGCACACCTACGCCCAGTTTCAGTGACCAGCTCGGTGCCCGGGTCCGTCACAGCCTGTGGTAAGAGGGAATCGAACCCAGATGCTTATGCTTGCGAGGCAGACACTTAGACTGCTGAGCTATCCCCCAGCTCCACTTTCTATTTTTTGTAAACCACCTGTTTTGTCTCTCTGGAAGTGTTTACAAATCTTTTATTTACCTTTAAGTTCTGACAAAAAGGATTTCAAGATTGTATTTATGTGTGAGTCTTCAATATTTTTAGCAAGCTAATAGGCTTTTTGAAAAAATAATAATTTCTGATCTTTGAGTTGATATTTTATATTCTTTCTTTAAAATTTCTTCCACTCTGTCATCATGTAACCAGTTTTCTGGACTTTTTATTATTTAAGTTGAACTTGCCAGAATTATTCTGTGTCTTATTTATCTCAAGAGTTCAAACACTTTGTTTTGATTTGTTTCTGTTACATTTGTTTCATTCAATTTTGTTCCTGTTTTTCTTTTCCTGTGTCACCGGTGAGAGACTTAATTCATATTCTTACCCTTCTTTATATTTTCCATTTGCTTATCATTATGCCCACCACAAATGTTATCATTTGATCCGTGGACCTGGAAATCCGCCCACAGGCTTGATCCCCAGATCATAGTGCTACGGGGAAGTTGGGGGAACCTTTAGGAAGTGGGGCCTGCTGGGCGGTTCGGGTCATTGTGGGTGTGTCTTGCAAGGGAACTGTGGAACCCTACCCCTTCCTTTCTCTCTTTCACTTCCTGGCCAGCAAGTTTGGCAGGAGCACATACTTCCCGCCAAGGTAAACTGGTTTACCACAGACCTCAAAGCGACAGAACCAACAGTCACAGACTGAAGCCTCCAAAGTTGTGATCAAAGTAGATTTTTTTCTTTTTTCCAACTGACTAATCTCAGGTATTTGCTATGGTAATGCAAAGCTGACTGACACAGTCCCCAGTTGTTCTTTTCATGTAGCTTTCTGGTGTTTACTTTGAGAGCACTTCCTTCTCAATTTTTTTTCCTCTGACATGTCTGTTTCTTTTATAGACAGTTGTTCTTGTTTTTAATTGTTTTTTTTTATATTGATGGTCTTTGATATTGTTCTACTTAAGAAAGAGAAATAAAATAATTTCTGTTTCCTCTCCTGGGCGTGTTTCCTGCTTGGTCTCTCATTAACAGAAAAGCTGAGTGAGAATTTCTTGGGCAAGCAAGGATTCTATGAATAAGACAAAGCTTGCACTAGAAACAGTCAAGAACTAGCACTTTAGCTAGGAGGGTTCTAATTTCCACAGCGGGAGAACTTCACTCTGAGGCGCTGGCACCAAAAGTTCTAACTCTGCCTATGTGGATACTAGATTTTATCAGAGAAAGATCCTTGGGGGAACCTTTTTTTTTTTTTCCGGAACCTGGGATTGAACTCAGACCCTTGCACTTGCCAGGGAAGTGCTTATTCCACTGAGCCATCTCCCCGCCCCAAGAGAAGGATCCTTAAGTGTGTTTCAATGATCGGTTCTATACTCTGGTTTCTCTTCAGATCGTATAAATCAATGATCGGTTCTTCAGTCAAGCATGCCTGGAAGAAAGCACTGAGGAGCTCTGTGCTTTTTCTATTCTGCTGCCTTCAGCTTCCCAGATCTCCCTTGCTGCAGCCACCCCTCTGCCATTTGCCTTATCTCTTTTCCTAAGCTGCTGTGCTCATTTATCTTGCAACAATTTTTTTGAAGTTTTTCTTTTAGACATTTCTTTTTCATTCTCTTCATGACATCTTTTACCTTTCACTATTGTCAAATAGTGACAGGCAGTTTGAAGACACTAAGGAGAAACATAGGTCCTCAGCCATCTTTAACTGGAACTTCACATGCAATATAATACAGGGGCCAACAGAACAAGGACTTACAATAACCAAAAAAGAAAAGTAAAACCAGAAGGATCTTCATGTCTTGATTAATGACATGTGTAAATACACTTAAGCATGTGTACATATGCACAGATGTGGTGCACCAAGAGAACCAGTTCTACAGGGAAAGTAATGAGCTCTGCAGTGTGCTGTGGCTAGAGGAACCCCTGGGAGAAGTTTAAAAGATAACAGGACTATAGGTCATGCAACATTGGTTACTTTCATTGCATAACTTGCCTCTTCATTAAGATATATAATATTTTATAATAAACTATAGTTCACTGTGCCTCCATCTCTTGTAACGTAACAATTCTCAAAATTTAACAATTCTGTTGTTCCTGCTAAAAACCATTAAGAGTTCATTTTTCATGTCTTCTTAAATATTCTCTGGATTTGGAAAATGCTTTTATTGACAGAATATGATGGAAAGGAAGATGTAAAAGTTCCAAAGATAAAATCTTAAAAGAACTTTGTAACTTGTACTCATCTTCTATTGCAAACCCAAGCTCACCAAGCTAGGTAAGAGCCCCATGTACCCTGCTATACAATAAACATCCAAAGCTCTCCAACCAACAGTTGTAACATTTGTCAGTGATGGGAATGAGGCCCTCTGAGACTATTCAGTCTCAGCTGAGCTCTCAGAGGACTGCAGCTGTGTGACTGTCCTCTGGCCTGACCAGAAGAACCGTCTACATAGCCAGCTCACAAAATGGAAAGGAATAACAAACTATTGTGTAATCAATTGCAATGAGTTCATATATTGATGAGTGTAACACCAAAAAGTATAATAAAGAGATCAAAGAATGGAAAGAGATTTATTACTTATAACAGGTAAAGGGAGTACTGGAGTTATTGCCAAAGCAATACTTTCTCAGAGAAACAAATGCATGGAGAATTTATTCAGGGAACTACATATATTTTTGTAGGAAAGTGCGTTAAGGGTAGACACATTCCTGAGCATGCTCAGTTTAAGGTGTACACTTCTAAGCATGCTCCTTTTAATCTTATTAGAAGGATAGTGGACATGTTTCAGAGCATATTGCATTCAAGGTTTAGATTACATATTCAAAGGGTTATGCTAGCAAATACAAACACTTCTGGGCATGTTCAATTAAAGATTATGAAATGGGTGCAAGCTGGATGTAGTGGTATATGTCTGTCGTCCCAGCTACTCAGGAGGAGGCTGAGGCAGGGGAATCACAAATTCTTAGTGATATGGGCAACTAGGCAAGGTCCTATCTCAAAATAATAACAAAAAGATAGAGACAAAGCTCAGTGGTAAAGTGTTTTTCTATCATGCATAAGGCCCTAGGATCACTATCCAGCACTGGGAGGGTTTAGGGCAGACATAAATGCTCATGGGCATGCTCAGTTTAATAGTATGGAAAACTAAATTTACCCTAGTCACCTAAAAATGAATTAGGATTGTTTGGTAACTTTGGCCCTTTCTTTGCAAATTTCTCCAAAGAGTATCAACTGAAACAAAAAAAAGGAGAAGGTTGAAGGGCTACATTATGATGAAAGTTTGTTCCTGAAGGTACCTATTTATTTTAGAAATTAATATTGATCTTTTAAGATACTTTTGAACCATTTGTTCTTCAGCAGTTGTCTACTGAATCAGCATCTAGAAAAGTTTTGAATTTTGTCTTCTTTTGGACCATTTAGTGATATGTGCCCATCACTTTAGTAATCCCTGTACTTAAAATAATTCTATGTACTGCTAGGTTTAGAGCTAGGTTTTTACCTATTCTTGGAATAGTTGTTGTAGTAAAAAATAACCATGACTGGCTTAGGTCAAATCTGTTTCTGTTCTTAGAGCAGAGAATGAGTCTAATCTCGTTCAAGATTATGAGGAGGATAGGAATGGTGGGATGTTATTATGTGTGACAGCTAGTGGGAGGCTAAAACTGACCATGAAAAACTCTTTTCTCCCTGACCGTTATCCATCCCTACCCATCCCAAATTTAATATTGTCATCATGGAACAGATGCCACCTCTACATCACCTGCCCCGTGAAAATTGCTTCCTCTGTGTCTGCTGTAGTCCCTGCCATACTCCAAGTCCATTGTTATTAGCCTTATGAAGTCCTCAACATTTGAATGACTACAGCCTTCAAAGTGATCTATAGCTACTGGAAAAGTGGTGGGCTGGTTTCCTCAGCTGAGTACATTATGTAGAGAATGTCTAACCAAAAAAACTTAGAGTAAAAGATCAATGATGTGAGGCAAAAATAAGGGACAAGTGAGAAAGAGGAGGGAAAAGCCCACCCATCTTGACTACTGAGAGACATAAAGAGCTCCTGAGCATTCTGGATTTGGTCTTACATTCTTTTCATTAGAACTTGTAGCAGCTTAGCAAGATAATGGAAAGGGAGAGGATGTCCGTAGAACAGTTGCAAAGAGGTACACATGGACGAGTTTCTCTGAGCTCTCATATTCTTTTCTTCCATATTCTTATGTTGGAATAGTCAACATAATATGTCAACTCATTTTATTTCAAAAATAAGACACCGATGTGATGAATTTTACTTGATATTTTCTTTACAGTAGCTTGTATTTATATTCATAAAAGAAGTAAATGAATAGTTTCCTGTGCTCTCCTTAACAACTGGTGATGGTTTCCAGCTGTCACCAGAACTTAGCATTTAACCCACTCTGTGGATTCTGGTCTTCCTGTCCATACAAACAATCTCCTCACAAACAAAGTATTTTTTAAAATTGAGCCAGGAGAGAAGGGCCTGTTAGTTCCCAAGCTCCAAACATCTTGCCACTGGCCATGGCTACATCAGATGTCCCATAGCCATTCGGCAAGGCATTTGCTTTACCTGTAACAAGCTTTTGCTGTGGAACTATCCATGATGGATGCAACCATTGTTAATAAGGCCCACAAGGAGCCTCTTTCCCTCCAACGACTAAGGAGAAATCCTGACACTGTGCTTGTACAAACCTGCCTTTTTCTTCTCTATAAGCAACTTCTTCCATATCTTAGTGAGTCCATCTGTGCACTGTCCCTCTTATACTACAGCCTACACCCTGGTGAAGCCTCTTTCAGCTGGGATGTCATTACATATTCATGATTTCTACCTCAAGTAGATCAGACTGAGCTGGGAACATAAAGAGTTGACAATACTCAACATCACTAAACCCAGAAGTGGCCTATGGCTAGGGTAGATAACACTGAGGATGGCTAGGAGCCAATGACATAGAACAGGGAGAACTTCTGGCAGTTGCTGTCTCTGGTCATTAAAATTGCACCCTAGGACTGTTGCTAGCCACAGGGTCTGGCCACCAAGAGAGAAGCGGAGAAGCAGACTATTACCACTAAGCACTAGTAGTCACTGACCATCTAAGCTCAGGGATCTATTAACTAAAAGAGCTATACTTTACCTACTTCTGATTTCCATCTAAATTGGATAAAAAAAGCCCTCAGCCACTTGGGACAATGCCAGCTATTTTATTGCAGGACCTTGACTGTAACATAGTATGCAGATATCTTCCCACTAAACTCATAGGGTCACCACGGTATATAACACCTCTCATATTCAACCTAGCTATTCCCCTTCTGAGTATTTTTCCAAATGGACTGAAACCATCATGCCACAACAATATATGTGCACCCATATTTATAACAGCACAATTTGTTATAGCTAAATCTTGGAAACAACCCAAATTGTACCCACCGAGGAATGGGTAACAAAGATGTGGTATTTTTACACAATGGAGTATTATTCAGCTATAAAAAAGATAAATTTGAGGCTTTTATAGTTAAATGTGTACAAGTAGAGACCATACTCATAAGTGAAATAAATCAGATCCACATGTGTAAACATCATAAGAGTAAATAGGATCTGAAAGGTACAATGGATGCTGAAAGGGAAAGAATTTGTTCAAGGGGAAGGAACAGCGGGGATGAGGAAAAGGACAGGGAGGCAGAAGAGATATTTAGGTGTGTCTGCAGGATGGCTTGGATAATCGCACTGCTGACTTCCTCTGGTCTGCAGAGGGAGCAATTGATGCTTAATTGTTTTTTCTTGTCCTTTTAAAATTTCTTATAATTTTTTTTTGTATTTTACCAATTTTGAATACTTATACATGCCAATATAAACAACTAATTTGAAGACATTATGCAGTACAGCACCCCTTTGCTGATTTTCTATCATTTTGTTTGGTGAAATTTTGTATAGTTTCCAATGATTTTTTAAAATACTATCTTATGTTCTCTTTAAATAATATTTTTCTTAAGATGTAGATAATATCTCTTTGTATTTATGACATTTATCCATTTGGTAACTGCTATCATCTGAATTCTTGCCCTCTCCAAGCTCATACTTTGTGTGTTGAAACTTAACCCATATGTGGTATTACTAAGAGATGTGATCTTTGGTAGGCAGTTAGGTCATGAGAAGTTGGCCTTTGTGACTATAGGCCTTAGCAAAAGCCTGAGGGAGATTGGCTGGGTCTTCAGTCATGTGAGAGCACAGTGAAAAATTGCTGTCTCTGAGGCAACATGAAGAGTTGATAACTCCAGAAGAGTGAGGGATAGCATTTTGCTCTTTACATTTTACCCAGCTTAAGGTGATTTGTTACAATAATCTCAAAAGACCATGAAGCAAAGTATGCTATGTATTAGAGAGGAAGTGATAAATAAATTAAATTACTTTTTGCCCCTATGATTGTATCATTTAATTAAGGATATTCAGTTACTTTTTAAAAAGTAAATATGCAAAGGGTCAGTGAGATAGCTCAGTGGACTAAGCACCTGCTTAGGCAAGCACAGGGGCCAGAGTTTGATCCCTGGAACCCCATGCCAGGCCCCACCCCTATAATTATGCCTGTAATCCCAGTGTGGGGGCAGCTGAAGAAAAGAGGATCACTATGAGTTTGACCTGTGTAGTGAGATCCTGCACACACACAAAAAGTAAGTATACAAAATTTAACATCATTGTATATTAGGAATGATGAAAAAAAACCTAAATAGAAAATATACTTTATTCATAATATAGTTAAAAACTATAATATATAGCAATAGCTGTATTCAAACGTGGAGAGGAAATGACCCTTCCACTTCAGGCTGTGGTAGAATAATATGGACTGGATTTAGCTCTCATTTATCTTGAACAATCAGAAAAGTAGATCTGATATATAAAACAACAATTTTTAGGCCTTGGACTGCAAGGAGCTCACAGCGGTGATTCCTGGGAAAGGGGAAATGAGCAAGATAAGACTTATGAGTTGAGGAAGCTGAGGCCTCAGATGTTAATAATAATTTAGGAAAGTTTATTTAGATGACTCCTGCCACCAAACAATCTGAACATCCTGACTTTTGTGTTCAGTGCTAAGAGGGAACTCGCCAGAGTGCTGTGGATGTACCTGTTTGACGGCTCACCCGGGGTTACAGGACATCAAAGACACCGTGAAAGAAGTTTCCGAACCATACCCAAATGAAAAGGAAGGTCTAACCAGTGGAAGGTGGGGCCTGAGGGGAGGGTAGCCCAACCAGGGGCAGCATCCTGAGCAAAGGGTAAGGGGCAAAGGAAGTGGAGAAAGGGAGGAAAATGGGAGCCTAAGCTCAGCTGAGTGGGAGGAGTGAGCCCTCGCGCTCTGCAGCACACTGGTGTCACTGAGGTTTACAAGAACCTATTAAGTATTTTATGAAAACCTAGGAGAGAGGAGTTTGAAAGTTCTGAGCAAAGAAATGATAAGGAAAGATGAACACTCATTATCTGATTTGACTAGAGCACAACTCTGCGCATGCTTTATAATGTTACAGTAACCCAATTAACATATACAATCAAGATACATTAGTGAAAAATGGGCTGGGAATGTGTATCTTAGCAGTAGAGCACTTGTCTGGAATGCTCAAGGCCCGGAGTTTGATTTCTTTATAGTAAAATCAATCGATCACTTAATTATATGTACAGATAAACGTGGAAATGTCTCTTATTTTAAGCAACTTGGGTAGGAAAACTGAGTACTTTCATTCTTTTACCTTTGCAAAAACCAATAATGAATACTTGATTTAAAATAAGACAGGAAACAAAATTTTGCTGTACAGTAAATTAAAATTAAATTTTGTGGTATATTGGGAATGGGACTTAGAGGAAGGAAAGTTAAAGAGGTCGAAATACCATAGTGATATATGTACACCCATGTTGTAGCAGTGCAGTTTGCAGTAGCTAAATCTCAGAAACAGTCCAAACGCTCACCAATTGATGAATGGCTAGAGTGTGTGAGTTTATATACAATGGAGTATTACAGGGCCAGAAAGAAGGATAAGCTTGAGACATTTCTAGCTAAATGGGGGCACCTTGAGACCATATTCTTAAGTGAAATAAATCAGACAAGTCTGTGTAAATAACTCATAGTTTCACTAGTGTGAAAGCCAAAACTGTAAAAAAGGACCAAAACGTAAAATAAATTTTGCAAAATAAGAAGCAAATGCTTAAGTGGGAAGGAGAATGAGAATGGAAGGAAGGGAAAAGAAAACTTATGATGAGAAAAGAAAAAAAAATTGAAACAACCCTTTTGTGATAAGGAGTCAAAAGGGGGGTTGAATGCAGGAGAACAGGAGGAAATCCTGCACAGGCACAAATGTCTTATGAATACAATTATTATGTGTACCTAAAAATGTACCAAAAAAAAAAAAAAAGTACCAACAAACTCAATTAACGCTGACATGGGAAAAATAACAGAAGAGAAAAAGAGTGATTTTTTAAAGATTCACTGAGGACAAATGAAGCCTGGGATCTAATGTACAGATGACTTACCAAACCATGAATAGCTTTTCAGTCGTAACAGAAAACAGTACACAGAAACATGGTGCAGGTGAGATTGGACAGCTTGGGTGAGAACGGAGTTTCTCCCACTGCTTAGCTTTATCAGTGAAGTGGAAAGTGAATTCACATGTTGAGATGTGGAATCAGAGGCCAAATTCAAAAGCTGGAGGGTCCAGTTGAGATCAGATTGTTCTGGCTTGTGTAGAGTTTCCTCCAGGAGCCCCCTATGATTTCCAGAACAAGTGAGCCCTAGAAATGGCAGGAGACCATATTCTCTGTCCTGCTTCCCCGCACGCCTTCTCTCTCAACTACCAAGGGACATTCATGAGTTACAGTGCTTTCTGAGTACTGTAGGAAAAGAGACATGGAAATCAGCAAGTCCCATGGTTTGCCCATGAAAAATAACTCGAAGTCCATTTATTCCGGTGGTCAGCCCTGCTTTGGAATGCTTCACCTTGACCTCTTCCCTTTCACTTATTTATCCATCTTTCACAGAAGGAAAGAAGATTGGCTTAATTAGGTGAATTCTCCTTTATCCATGTTGTTAATTCCCTGCTATTTAGTGCATTTCATGGGACTTTCTGTTTTCTGCATACTGTCAAAGTAAGTTTAGAACTTTCAGTGTGTCTGTAAGTATAAAAGTTAATAATATGTCTGCATATTCCTAGAACCAACAGCTCATAGTATGATGTATAAAAATATTTGTATGACTTACTTAGCAGAATCAGTTGCAATGATTACGTTGACTTCATCGAAACTCCTACTTTACAGGATCATCAGGTAGCGGGCAGGATTTAATAAAATTCCAAAAGGAAATGACCTAAAAAAGGGAAAAGAAAAATCACCTGAGGTGGCTGTGGGCTTTTTCTGAACAGTTCACCAAATAAATGGAACCAAAGAAAAATAAATCACCCCAAAGGGGTAGATAGACACATCTTACCATTCACATTTTACTTCCAAATTGAAAAGGGAGGCAGACAGTGATTAGAAAACTGAAATAAAAGTGGAAAAAGAAATAGCCTCTTATTTCCTTGATGCAAATATTTTTGTTATTTGAAGCAAACATTTTGAAGAAAGGAAAATAATTGTCCCTACTGGAAGGGAAAATTGCATCATGGAGGAAAACAGTCTTCTGCATCCTAATCAGAACAACCCTCTACAGCGGGCTCTGTTTGGCGTCCGGAGCCCTAGGGAAAGCCGGGGCTGTGTGCCAGACTGCAGCAAAACAGGACCACCCACCACTGCGGCTTGACGAGGCCTGGCGGGACCAGCAGAAGATGGGGACAGATTACATGCAACTTTTCCCAAGCACTCTCGTCTCTACCTTAGCACCACATAAAAGTTGTAGATTAGCGAAAGGGGAGCCACCTGCTCAAGCAGGGTCGCAGCCTGCCAGCTGTCCACCTCTGTAAGTGAACCCTACTCGCCACATTGGCTCACCATGCTGGACCCGTCAGAGTCACCCTCCGGATTTTGGATGCCCTCTCGATTCAGAGGTTAACATTTCTTTTGCATCGGTCTGGGAATTTTACAAAGCATAGCAGGTTCTTGAGTGCTTAATTCTCATCTTAAATTCTCTAGGATGCAAACTCAGAGGCTGGCCCCGCCAATGGCTCGAGAACTGATAAGATAAATATGAAGAGTCCTGCAGAAATATATGAAATCTGGTAATTAAAAAATCTGGATACTTTCAAATCCGTATCAGTTAAGAACCATCATGGGTGACCACACTGCACTTGCATCTGTCGAGAAACTGTAAAGATTCTAGGGAGTGTTCAATAGTTATATTTTTTAATTAAAAGTAATGAACAAATTGAAAACTCCCACTAGAGCTAACTCATGATTTTCTTAATCGAAAGACTTATTTTTATTCTTCCCTAAAGAACCATGATTATTGATTTCCCAGTTAAAAAAGACAATCAAGAGAAAAGAAATACCATATCTTAGTTTCATATTTGTGTAACTTTTTGCAAATCTGTAATTTAGAAGATACTGCTAATATTCCTGAAAAAAATATATATATTATCCATATAATTTCTCTCATGATGCCCCCCCCTAGAGTATTTAATTTTTTCAAAGTTTAAAGTTCTATAATAGGAACAGTGTTCAACATATTTTAGGCCTACATAATGGTTCTCAAGTAGAGTACAATAAAATAGCTATTTTTGTGTTTTATCAGTGCTAAATACTCTTTGAGTTTTTCCTATAAATCCCAACCACAGATTCTAAAGATCAAACATTACCCTGTTAAGTAAAATGTTTTAATTGTGGTTTAAAATCACAATATGTTTTAACAAGGGATGACCACCGACCCAGCCTGTGGTGCTGACCTCACCCCCTGGGCACACTGAAAGGGTGATTGAGACTGGGCATGGTGACACGCACCTAAAATCCTAAACTTTGGGAGGCTAAAAAACAGGAAGGATCACTACAAGTCTAATCTGTGTAGTCCGACCCTGTGGACTCTGTACTAAATACGTTAAATACACACACACACACACACACACACACACACACACACACACACACACGTATATGTTTTAACATTCTTGAAAAAGATATATATGTTGGGGCTGGAGAGATGGCTCAGTGGTCTAAAGCACCTACTTAGAACAAGCTTAGCAAAAGCATCAGGGACCGCG
>NW_004524667.1:3773375-3781285 GCF_000260255.1 Octodon degus | reverse complement strand
CAGCAACCTGAGGCTGACTGCTTTGTTGAAGCAGCCACTTAAACAATTGAGCTAAGGGGCAGGCCCCTGAAAATTTAGCTTCTTTAAAGCTTTAGAGAATATGTGTGAGAGTTTCTTTTTAAATGTTTGAGGAATACCTAACATCTTCATGCAAATTTTCCTTTCTGTTCAAATAATCAGATGCCATGATAAGAATTTTTTTGTATATCAATTTTCATAGGAGCTATTGTTCATATCATAGGAAGATTTTTAAAATGTGCCTTCTAAAGTACTATTTATAAAGTGGTTTTTGTTTGTTTTTGACTAAAAATGAAGACAACTTACAAAGCTGCTCTAGGCTTTTTTCCTGGACCTCTCACTGAAGCAGAGATGAAAGCACAGTTGAGAAGTCCAGATGATTCTTATTTTTCAAAAACTGAGTCACTTGGCATACAAGTCTCCTAGCTAGGGAAAAAAGTGTTTCTAACACCAAAATTTGGCATTTTATTCATAGCTCTTATTTCCATATCAATTCAACCATAGTCATAACGTCTCTTAATATACAATCCCTGCACTGTTGAGTGTTTTCAGTTGACTTTTCCTCAATTCTGTGTAACATTCTGTGCAGTTTCAAGAAAAGTCCCCGAGCTTTTCTTGCCCTGTCTGGTTCACACTCTGTAAACCTCACACAGGTGGAAGAGTAGCTAGGAACTCAGGGGATCTCACTTGACTCGTGCTACCAGCTATCTTCTTTCTTGCCTTGAGTCTCTCTTTGTGTCCTATCAGTACTACTATTGATTACTTATAGGTATTTCATTCAGACTACGTTTTTGATAGCAACACATCAATTTGCAAATCTGTAGTGGGTGTGTCTTAAGAAACTATATTTAAAAAGCTATTTCATTTCAGAAATATAGTGAATTCAGAAGCGCATTATTTCCTTAAAGTATGGCAGTTTATTTGGACTTCTATAAGTGTGTGTGTGTGTGTGTGTGTAAAACTACATCTGTGTTTTATCTATAAAACTATGACCAAAGGTATACACCATGTTTCTGAGTTATGGTTTACAAATGCAAACTCAGAAAAATAATCTAATCTTCTAACTGGGGTAAATAAGGAAACTACAGTGGCTATTGTTTGACATCAATGTTGAACAGTATCATCCTCCTGTCTTAAATGATGACAACTCATCATTCACTCACTTGTGTCAGCTTTGCATGATGGCCAAATCTTCCTTTTAAGATGACTGCTGTTTATTCAAACCTCAAGTGGATGGAATTATTTAGGAAAGCCAAATTTAGAAGTAAAGCTTTTTGAGGGTCAGCCAGATAGCTCAGTGGACTACAGCGCCAGTTTAGGTAGAGCACAGCGGCCGGGGTTTGATCCCTGGTGTGCCATGCTGGCCCCACCCCCGGGGCATGCTGAGACGGCGATTGAGACTGGGCATGGTGGTGTGCACCTATAATCCCAGCGCTTGGAAGGCTGAAAACAGGAGAATTACTACAAGTCTGATCTAGTAGTGAGACCCTGAACACCCTGTAGACTCTTCCCTAAAAATACAGCAAAAAAAAAAAAAAAAGTAAAGCTTTTCTTTTGCCAGTCTGATGAGTTTATATCCAGAACTAACATTAGTGGGAATTCTCAGATCTTTCAAGTAGAGCACAGCCTCCTGTAGAGATGCCAAAAGGATAACTCCCCCCAAAACCTCAGCCATAGCAACTTTATATTGTTTTCTACAATTAGAGGCTAAAATTGCATCTCTAAAATGATGAGTTTTGTAAATAAAAACATTTGTGTAGAATAGCTTAAGGCAAGTAGCCTGATTGTAGAGTGTAATAAATAGGACTAAGAATAAAATTGTATCTTTATGCCTACATATGATTAAAGGAAAATAAATGAATTAAAATATTGTTTATTGGAAGTTAATTTTTCTGTACTGGTGGGTATATTGATCAAAGAAAATATTTCAAGGTGATCTCCCTACATGATTAAGATGCTTCACATTTGAAAACTTTCATTTTAAAATACTGTTAAATTCAGTGACACTGCCAGCAGGCAATGCTGGACTCCTTGGTGACACTTTTTTTTTTTTTTTTCATCAGAAATTGCAATGCCAAAATGCAACAGTGCCAGACATGTGTTAGTCATTTCTGCTATAGGAACTCAACTGCTGCCAAGATGGGCCTTTTGATACGTGGAGGTGGGCCCACAAGGAAGGGATGCAACCTATACACTGGAGCACCCACTACCTCTAGGCAAAATGAGAGGAGAAAAAAGGAAAATTGAAACAGCCCATTTTGTAATCACCTTATATTTTATATGTATATGTGAGTGTGTGTTCATATGGAAGTACTGTGTCTTAGACAAAGGTACCCAATAAATATTGGTTAAGCAGGTGTTTTGTTCTGTTTTGTTTTTACAAATAAGAATCCCTCTGAAGAGATAGAATGATTGAAAGACTCATACCTAATGTCAGGACCAAAATATAGAACTTCTTTATTTAGTTTGCTCAATATGTGTGAAGGTATAAACTGATATATTGAAATGAGTGAAGTACTTGATTTTACCTGCACTATCAGACATGCCACATGTACCAGTGCACTCCACTCCAGACATGATGGTAAGCACTGCCTGGAATTCCCTAAGAACCTCCTTTGCTAGTTATTACTCTGTAATTAGCACTCCATTTTATCAATTGAAACAAATCAAGGCGGCACTGGGCACTGTAGCCAGCACCTGTAGTGTCAACTACTTGGACGGCTGGTGCAGGAGGATCTGTGTGAGCATCTAAGCAACATGGGATGTTTGCATCTAAGCAACATGGGAGAGATCTTGACTCAATAAAAAGAAGCAAAGTGATACCAAGGTTCAAGATTCGGTAACAAAGCTGAGCTTATTGATTCTAAAGTGTATTTCTTCTTAACAAGGAGTTTTTAAAAAGTGGTCTCCTAACCAAAAACAGCACTGTCTAGCAATTTTTTGAGACATGAAAATTGTCAGGCCTTGCCTTAGATCTATAAATAAGAAATATGAGGACAGGACTCAACAATCTATTTTTTAAATAAACCTTCTGAACAATTCTAATGTCAGCTTGAGACTCTCTATTTAGCCTGTGTTCCTCTGAAAGAGAGACTGGATCTTGTATTAATTTTCACTCCAAAAGACACAATGGGTCTTATTTTGAGGATATGTCTTATTCTTTCATGGACAATACTCTACATTTATTCATGTGAAACAATATACATTAATTCATTTATTCAAGCACAAAAATCCACATGTATTCATGTATAAAAATCTATATTTATTCAAATATAGTCATATCATCTACTTCTGGATCAACATAACTTTCCAGTTCCCAAATTCTGGCCTGAACTTCTTGTGACTCCAATTCCTGTAGAGCCATTAACCCCAGTCTCTCATAGCCAGTCATAGAGCTGTCTTTCACTGAGCACTTCTTGTCCCTTAGCCTGCTTGTTGTGTATTATTACAATGTATGATGTATGGAATTGTGTATGCAATTTGTGTGTGTATGCTGGGGATCAAACTCAGGACTTTATGCTTGCCAGACAGGTGCTAAAGCTGCTGAGCTATCTTCCCAGCCAAAATACTCAACAATGAAGAGTCACATTCTATACCACCATGTCCATTTGTTATCAAGTGCACATATTACTCATGCGTTGTGACTCTACTCCAATTGGTCATTCAGCAATAAGTCTCTAGTTCATCTGTTTACTCAGGTACCTCTCCTCAAAGATGCTGATTTGGTATTTGCAAAGTCTTAATTAGAAATTATATTATCATTTAAGTATTAATGTCAACATCAATCATTTATATTTAATTATATATTATTATTTTATAGTTTAATAGAGCCATCATGTGTTTGGACCTACTAACTGAATCCATTCTGGCCGACATTCTTAACTGGGGTTTACTCTGGGGGGAGTACTTATTAAAAGCAACCTGAAAAATCATGCTAGAGCTTATTTTCTAGTTAGGTCTTAATTTCTCAGAAACATAGTAATATATACAGCTACACCTCAGTTCACAAACACTCTTGTTTACAAACAATTTGATTCACAAACAAATGCATTTGGCAAAACTTTGCTTCCATCAGTGAATTCTGCGTGGCATGACAAGCACAAAGGCAGCCATCTTCCCGAAAGTCATAAAACAAATTCAGTTCATAAACTGAGGTGCCGCTCTACTAGCATGTAATAATTGAGCGCACAGAAATCTGTTAGACATGATATAAGTTGTCTATCTAGAATCTGCTTGGTTAAATTATAACTTTTAACAAATATCTGCACATGACAATATGTAAGAGTATCAGATTCAAAAGGGATTCCAATAATTTTTGTTAGCATTTTTAAAAGTAAACTGATTGCTTCTGTGTTAAAGTTTAATTAGAATAGCCAAGATTTTTCTTTTAAAACATATTATGAGACAGGATGGGCATGGTGGCTTATACCTGTAATCTCAGCGCTTGGGATGGGAGGCTGAGGCAGGAGCATCATTGTGAGTTTGAGACCAGCCTGGGCTTAAAGTGAGAGCTCAAGGCCAGCCTGAACTATATATATATATATATATATATAGATCAAATATATATAGATCAAATATATATATATAGTTAGCATATATATATATAGAGAGAGAGAGAAATCAAATTATATATATTTATGAGAGAAAGAACAGTAAAAGATAATGTTAAATATACATAATTCCATAATTAGAATTCTACTTGTTGGTCACTGTTAATCAACTTTACTGATTGTTATCTAGTACTATTAACTTGTTTATGTCATAGATTATTGAGGTTCCATAGATGTATTATAATGAACCACAGTCATTATGTATACACAATTATTCTAAAATTTCTTAAATACGATTATCTATTTACAAGTCTATTTTTAACGTCACACAGAGAAGTGACTATCCTCAGATTAATGTCGTAACTTTTACATTTTATGCACTTGATGGTTTTTGGAGCTGATCACCACCTTCTTCTCTCCTAAATGCACATGCCGCTCCTCAGATGAAGAAGTAGAGTTAATGGTTCTCCCTTTGTTGGAGGAAACCTTTATTTCTCCTCTACCCTGTGTTCGATGTTGTGGATCAACCCGGGGCATCTTGCCTATGCTGTGGAGGCCAGGTACCAATGAGCTTTCTCCTCCACTTTTTTTTTTTTTTGTATTTTAGGGAAGGGTCTGTAGGGTGTTCAAAGTCCCACTACTAGATCGGACTCATAGTGATCCACCTATTTACAACCTCCCAAGAGCTGGGATTACAGTCACACAGCACCACAGTCTCTCTGTCCTCTACTTTTGACTAGTACATTTCCAGTGGTTATAACATTTTCTTTCAGCATTTTTAAATATCTCATTTCACTGTCATCCTTCTTGCATGGTTTCTGGGAAGTTTCCTATATATTTATTGTTGCTCCTCTGTAGATAAATCTTCTCTGATTCATCTGATTCAACATTTTCTACTTGTTTTTTATCTTTAGCAGTTTGAATATGATACTATGTATAGGCTTTGTTTTGATTATTTTGTTGGGTAGGTTTTTAAAAAAAGAATACAGAATGATAAAAAAAAATGGAAACATTACAAAATTTTGTTAAACAAAGTAATAGGAATTCGACAATGGTTGTTGTATTGCATAATGTGACATTCAAATTAGTTGTTTAGGTTACCAGATATTGCAAAATTTGTAAATAAATAAATAAAAGTTTTAAGAAAGTAAAAAGGACAATAAAATAAATAAATTTTTAAAATTAAGCGTTAACTGCTTCTTTCAGTATACCAGCAGAAAACAGCAGTACAATTAGCCAAGCTATCCTGCATATATTGAGATTTTCAAAACAACTGTTCTCAATATTCCTTGAACCACTTCAATCTATGTTTTGATGTCTATCACTCATCTTGAAAATATTTCAGTCATTATGCCTTCATATTTTTGTTCTCTTCTCTTTCTGCTCTTCCTGTTGTTCTAACTATATACAAATTATGCCACTGATATCATAGTGCAGTTATTGAAAGCTCTGGTTCTTCATCTTGTTTTCTTTTTATGTTCCAATTTGATTCTTTTCTAGGCTATGTCAAGTCTATATCACTTTTCATCTCTTTTACTGCTATTTCAGCTTTTAGTATTTCCATTTGAGTTTTCCTCAATTTCCATCTTTCTGTTGAAATTGCTTGTCCAATACAGTATATTATTTTCATCCTTTAAAAATTAAACATAGTTGGTCTAAATCATGTTTAGTATATGCAGAAATTTGTGTCATATGACTCTAATGATGAGGGCTATATTGTCTTTCCAGAGAGATTTTATTATTGTCATTTATTTATTTATTTATTTTTGTGGCACCAGGGATTGAACTCAGGACCCCGTGCTTACCAGGCAAGCGCGTATTCTACTAAGCTATTTCCCCGGGCCCTATTATTGTCATTTTCTAGGTCACCCTGAGTTAGTGTAAATTGAAAGCTGAGCATATCGTACAGGACACTAGGTACTGAGGTAAAGAAATTTTGAAATACACAGAGGAGCATGTCTTTTATTCTGCTAAGCTTTCAGGGGTTTGTATTAGTTTAATCAGAAATGGGGCTTTTTGAAGTTTGTTATGGTTATAGTTACCATGAGCAGACTAGAACTTCAAATTCCTCTACTGCTGTTGTGTTTATGGTATGGATTTGCTTGCTGTTGGATTTTTTTAAACAGCTACTCCCTGCTTTGTGTCAGTTCTCTGTGTGCTTGTCTTCTGCTGCACACTCCACTGTTCCTTGTCCTCAGTACTGGTTGGGAAGGGAGAAGTCTTTTTCTGATGTTGTGACTAATCTTCAGTCTTAGACAGGAACTCTGAACCTGGGTCTCCATAGTGTGCACTTTGCAGTGACCCTGCATCTTGTTTAAATGTAATGCCGATCTGGCACACATTCTGCCTTCCTCTGCTTTTTTTATTCTTCTTTCTTGCCACCATCAATGCATTTCTATCAGTACCTTTCTATTGTGTTTTCCCCTGGAGACCAAGGCTTTTGTTCTATGATGGAAATAGGGCAGAGATTTCCTACCAGAACTGTGCCAGTAGGTGACGGTCCCAACTGCAGAAAGCACATGGGGAGGTTTTCTCAGGAGTCTCTCTGGTCTTCCTTGTGAGCACCTGCTGGCATTCTTAGAAGGAGAGCCTGAGCCGAGATGCCATTTCCTCTATTTCTGCAGCCTCCAGCAGCTTAGTGCTTTCATTCTAATACGAACTTGTCTAGAAAGTTTCTAGATATATACTCATTCCAGCTTACATGGTATTTGGTGATATTTATACAAAATAAGCTCAGGTTTTACTTTCCTTGGAGGTACAGTACCCCAACTTATGAACATTTGAGTTCCAAATTTTCACAGATAGAAATTGATCTACATTACAAAAAATCATTGATGTGAACAAATTGCTGAAGTAGCTCACTCTCAACATAACCTTGTACCACCACTGCAAGGTAACTGCAAAAGTAAGAATACTATATTTACAGTGTTTCCACGTGAGTGCTTGGTTTCTTGTAATGGATTATGTTGCATATTTGAGTCAAAGGTATGTAAGACTCACTTTCTCAGACTTACAGATGTATCTGATTTATGAAAATTCTCTCAGGATAAAACTTATTTTCAAGTTGGTTACTTCCTGTACTTACCTCTCTCTAGATTCCACTGGCTTTAGGTCTCTCAAGCTTCACAAAATGTCAATGGTTTCCATTTGACCTAATTTTGTCTTATCATAAGGGTTTACATGATACTCATTGAACTCTCTAACCCTGAGTGGAAACCCTTTTCCTTCTTTAAAATCATTTGATCAAAATGGATTAAAGATCTAAACATTAAAGCAGAGACACTAAATCTCCTGGAAGAAAAAGTGGGAGGAACTCTTGAAGACACAGGGGTAGGCAAAGAG
>NW_004524667.1:3729794-3771125 GCF_000260255.1 Octodon degus | reverse complement strand
TTAATTATTGAAACTGTCCTACCAATTTGATTTGAAATTGTCTCATTGTTATTTGTTTATCAATAAAATTATGGAAAATAAAAAAATAAAATAAAATCATTTGAGAGTGCCCTTGTCTTGTGATAAGTCCTGTGTCCAGGTGTCTCCCAGAGTCTCATGTGTTCATAGGGGGCAAGTTTAGAAGGTGGCTGGATTGCGGTGACTATGGATTAAGGGTATGATTCTGGGCTTAAATTTTTGATGCTGAGATTAAGGATGCCCTACCCTGTATATGGTTAGTACCAACCAAAAGGCCTATAATCTGGACAGAATAAAAGAAAGATAAAGAGCAACATGCTTCTTTATGCCTCTTGTGTCCTTGTCATAGACTGTCCTCTACAATTCTCTTCTCCAGTGCCACCCTGCCCTGGAGCAAGCTGATTATGGACTGACACCTCTACAAACTGAAAGGTACAATAAACCTTTAGCTTCATGTGTCAGATACGTTGTCTCAGCTGTGAGAAAAGTAACTGAGATGTCTTGTGATTGGCTTTGAACAATAGAAAACAATGGAAATGATGTCCTATAAGCTTGAACAAGACTAAAGAAGATAAATGGCTTTCATTTATGTGCCTCTTAAGACTCCTGAGCCACTATATCAGAAGCACAGCCAGGCCAAAGGGGAGGTTACATAAAAGAGCCCAAAGATGCCCAATATTTTGGATGACCAACCTTATCTCCCCTCTATCTACAACCTCACGTGAGTTTCCCAAGCAATCTCAGTACAACTCCTATGCCACTGAGTCCCTGCTAACCCAGAGTCTTTAAACTGTTATTTTTAATTATTAACATTTGGAGTGGCTTGATATTCAACTATATGTAACTGAAACAGTGCTCACTAAATATTTGTTGAATGAATAAATGAAAGTGTAAATACAACCATAATTCCCTAAGAGAATTATGTTCTCTCATGCTAAGGAGATTAGGCAGGCAAGTATACAAAGGAAAGTACTACAGAGAGAGAAAGTCAACCTAGAGGATCTCAGAACCCAAAGCTATTATTTTGTCTTCATTGAATCTGAACAAATCTCAACAGTTAGTTTAGAAATGAGAGAATCGTATATTAACTTCATTGGAATATGGATTTTATAGCTAGCTTAGAATCTATTCAAGTTAAATTCAATAGGCTAAAGCCAAAACCACGTTACACTGTAACCCATGAAAACTCAATCTTCATAGATAACTATTAAAATAAGATCTAACAGATTATTCCAAAGAACTTACTCCACAAGTATGTATAATAGTTTAAAGATATCTCCAATCTTGATCCAATTGTGAAATTTCCCCCACTTACTTAAAAAAATCACTTGCTCAGTTTTTTTGCGAATAAGCTAGTGACTAAAAATGATGAAAATCCAGATATTTTTACCAACTCAGAAAACAAATTATACCACAGTACAATTAGTGCCATTCTCTAACAATATCCTCTCTTGAAACTTAATTAAAGTTTAACAAAGAAAATCTAATGAGATAAATGAGTCAAAGGCTGGCCAACACAAAACAAAAATAAATTCCAGGAATTTAGATAAATAGGGCAAGTTCACAATTGGGATAAATTTAGAAATCTGTCTGAAGTATTATATAGTTACCTTATCAAGATTTTCTTAAAACAATTCCTTTTACAAATATTTTACTCCCGACAAGAACTGAAGATTACAAGCATAATGCTACCAATTTTTATTTTATTTTCCTAATCAAATAAGAAAATAACAATAATTCTTTCATTGTGTGTCATTATCCTCAAAGTACTCAGTAGAAAACATAAAGAAAAAAGATTTTTACAAAAAAAAATAATTAGATAATGTTATTAATCTTATACAATGCTACTTCGCTCTGACCCAGATCTATACAGATTGAAGTTAGTGAAATATGTCTGCCAAAAAGGAATTATATCTAATCCCTGGAATAAAGAACTACATACATACTATGTGACACTTAGAATAAAAAAAAAAGAAAGAAAAAACCCTCCAGTTTAAATTTGACTTCCTGAATTTAATCTTTGACTTCCCACTTCCTTAGCTTAATTCCTCTGAACAGCCTAGAGTAAGTTTCACAATCATCAAGCTCAGTGGGCAATGTCAGTGCTTTGCCTTAGAATGGTAAAAATACCATAAGATCTATGCTTCTGTTTGAGCTAGAGTTAAAACAATGACCAAAGCATTGAGCCAGTGGACAGAAGCAACTGTGAGAATTTGTGCCTGGAATTTCCTGTGGAAATTGTAGATACTGTTTTTTTCTTTTCTCCTTAATGGTAGTCAATGGTTAAGACTTTGTTTACGTGCTGTAATTCTTCCTGCACAGGTGTAGTTTGAAATTTAGAGAGGAATTTAAAAAGAATAGAGCTCTACCATTTATTTAATCTTTACAGGTGGTTGTGTTGTAGCTGAGATTTTGAATTCCTTCTCAAAGAGAACAATGGAAATACAAAGAGCCATGCAAGTCATTTTAGAGCTGCAAGTTCTAAAAAGAACAGCAGGCAATAACTCTTCTAGTCATTGTATACCTCAAAAATAATATTGTTCCTATTTAAAGATCAGAAGCCTGGACTCAGAAATACTAAATCTAAGCTCCTAAAGCAAAGTTGATAACCAAATTATAACAAGATAGCAATTGTTCTAAGCAAAATATTTGATTCCAGGACAAGCTGTGATAATTAACATTTATTCATTCAACTAGAAAATAAATATTTATTCCAGGTTGACTCTATTCCAGGCACTTTATAAAGCTCTGAGCAAGCAGGAGAGAATTACTGAGACTTGTTTTTCTCTTCTCCCAGGGAGCTAATGCTGTATGATTTTTTTTACCCTGATACATCAGTCAACATTCTTTTATTTATTGATTGATATAATTTTTATTTTATTTTGAAGAGTAAAAGCACAAGCAAAAACAAACAGAAAAAAAAGTCAGAAACGGGGTAATATATAACAATGCATGTGTTACCAATTTTCAAAATAGGAATAGCTAATTAACAATGTTTGTTATATTATCCATTTTTATCATCAAACCTGTTACTCAGATTAACAGATATAGTTGTACAAGATTGGGGAAATAATTGAACGCTGGCGCTTGCTTTCAAGAAATCCTATTTTTTTCCTTGTCTTTTTAATTTTAATTTATTTTAAAGAGAGCATAATAATTGATAAGACATTAGGAACCATACACATTTGAAAGACCAGGATGAGAGGCATTCAAACGTGGGTTTCGTAAAATGTACTGAAAATCTATTCTGGGTCAAGCGCAGTTTTAAGTACTTTATTTGGACAAAATAAAGCAAAAATTTAGAAATGAGCAGACACCTATAGCTCACAATGCAGAGACAGAAACTTTTAGTGAGATTCGTGAGTAAAACAGGGACTGGGGAGATGGCTCAGTGGTGTTAGTGCCTGCCTGGCAAGTACAAGGTCCTAAGGTCGATTCCTGGTACTAAAAAATGAATGAAGAAGTAAGTAAAACATACAGAACACTATTCAATAATGATTACTTGGGAGAAATAAATAAACAAAGGGGAAGGATGATAAGACTGGACTAAGAAAAGGTAGTTGAGAAGTATACTGTGAGAAGATGGTGACCTCAGTGAATGTTTTGAGGCAGTGAGGAACGGGAGCTGGGCAAAGAACATCCTTCAGGGCAGACCATGGAGTCAGGGCCCTAGTGGAGCAGCTTGTCTGGGGCAGCCAGCCATCACTGAAGGGAAAGAACTGTAGTAGATGAGATCAATGGAAAGGTGGGGTGATGTGTAGGCTTGTGCTGAACTGAGTGGAGACTCACTGAGGCAGGGTGAGGAGTGGGATGCCACCCCCTGGTTTTGGTTTTACAGTTGACTCAACAGCATTCATTTGTCTCAATGCCCAACACAAAAACAGCATATTCCCTTTCACTAATACCCAAGCAAGACAGTTTGTTACAAAGACTGTTAAGAATGATACAGATTCAGCACAGATGGGGCTGTCTGAAGACAAGCTCAATGAACTTCTTGGAATAAAGTATTCCCTGTATTATTTTTCAATCTGCCCATAGCAAGTTTGAGGCTCTGGGCCAGGGAACACAACACTAACCATTTTTGGCAACTGCTTTAGGGGGGTGTATGTACGGCTATGGGATTAAATGCTTTTCAAGCTTTGTGAAAATGGATCGTTTTGGCACTTCCTTCTCCTCCCAGGCAACCTATTTTTAAATAGTTGATTACAAAAAAAGTACTTTCTTTGAGGAGAATAGGCCATCTCAAAAGTGGTTGATATTCTCCAGCAAAGGCACTTTCCATCTGCTGAGAGCTTCACCACTGTACTTACTGAGGAGCCCTTAGACACCAGGTTTGTCTGATGCTAGCAACATCAATTTAAGTATCCTTGCTGAAGTTGCACACTGAAGATTTAGGTAGAATCCTCCCTAATGAGCAACACTTCTCATGAATAAGCATCATCACCACGGTAGGCACAATGCTAGGAGCTCTGCTATGTGGAGGGAAGAGCGACATCCCAACCTAAGAAGGGGGAAGAAATTAGCTCCTCTTCTCTTCTATGTTCTATTCATGAAGAGGGTTTTTTTGTGCATCCGTCTGTTTGTTTTTAGTACTTGGAATTGGACTCAGGACCTTATGCTTGCCAAGCAAGTTATGCTGCTGAGCTACCTCCCCAGCCCTGTGACCTATTCAGGTCCCTATCCACACTAGGGAAAGGGGTAGTTTCTAACTCATTCTACTAATTCAAGTACTAATGTCTTCTAGGAACACTTCACAGAAAAACCTAGAAGTATTGTTTTACCAGCAATCTGGGCATCTTTTAGCCCAGTCCAACTGATACATAAAATTGATGATCCTACTCTGTCTGAGGTAGAGTTTAAGCAGCTGTCCCAGAAGATGGGACTCTAACTCATCAACTGATTTTAGTAAACACAAACCCGGAACCTATAAGGCTTCTCTGTTTACCCTTTCAGTTATCCATGAAAGTGAGTGCTACTGAGGTAGAATTATTTTGGTAGAAATCCTTTACTGATTTCAGAGAATTCATTAAGTCATGATTAATTGTCAAGATTTTGAAGTGAAATAATGCTTTTAGAAAACTCTAAAGGGTTTGCATTGGGAGAAGATAGCTTCAAGTTCTTGATAACTATATAAATAGCTCAGTTTCCCTGCAAGCTGAAGAATTTTTATACTTCCCAGTAGGTGTACATCATGGCATGTAAATTTTAAAACATTCATTACAGTAACAGACACATTGACATTAATTTCCATCAAATTATTCTCCCTTACTTTAAACCCATTTATCCCATTAATCTTACCACTTTCTAAAGTAGTTCTCAAAGTTTTCTTTTGGGGCTATCTTCTGCTGTTGTGTCTGCCCCTATGTCCTGAGTCAATTCAAACATTTGCCTTTCACAATCTGTTTGACTTTAGGGAAGAGCCAGAAATAACATAGTGCACAAATAAGCATTTGTTTCCCACTTTCTGGTAGATTTTGCTGCAGGTATTTGGTCAGAAAAGCTAAAGGGGATTTGGTGAAATATAGATTATTACCCTACTCCTAAAGTATTCAGTGTTGGAAGAGGAGATAAAAGACACAGAGATCCTTTTAGACGCAAAGGCTAACACATGATAGCACACAGCTTGCAGGTGCCAGGTGGAGAGGATCCGAGGGGAAGAGTGGGAGATGCTCTGGAAGTAGGAAAGAAAAAGCCTCCTTTACAACTGTGGAGCTTGGGTGACAGCAATTCTCTCCAGTTGGAGCCTGCACCAGAATCCCTTGAGGACTAGTTTAAATGCAGATTGTTGGGTTTCATCCCAGAGCTGCCAATTCAGGCCAGGAGTGAGGCCCTGAAGAATCTGCATTTCTACAAGACTCCTTGTGCTGCCCAGCTGCTGGCTGGCCTCCTCCCCTAGTTCCCGGATCAGAACATAATTGTGAGATGAGTCATCCCCTCAGTGAATCTGGAGCTCTAACTGGGCTCTGTCCCTTTGCCAGGGAGCTGAGCGCAAAGAAGTGGGGTTTGATGAGTTGAAATTTAGATTTTGAATAACATTCTTCAGGACACTTTGAAACTAATGGCTAGGGGAGTGGCAAAACTTCTGAATGTTAATTTTGGCCTTTATAGTAATTGGAGGGGTGGAGGATTCAGTTATTGGAGCTGGGGAACAAGAACACCCTAGTTTGACATTTTGAGGAAAATTAGAATTAGAGTAATATATAAAACTGAGGCCAGTTAGCCAAAAAGGGGACAGTAAATTCATTTCCAAATTAAGGCCCCAAGAATAACAGGACCAGTTACAAGCATGGGGCAGAGGGCATGTGTGGTCCTGGCAAGATAGGAGCAACCATTTTTGTCTCTTTTACTCCCTTTCTTAGCAGAGGCAGCCATATTAAGAAGAACAGGAATGATAGGATAGAGTAGGAGAGATTCTTTCCTTCAGAATATCAGCAGCACGTGGGCACTTGTAGGTTGGGGGCGGGGAGGGGAAATAGTAGTACAGGGATCAAATCCTAGGCCTTGCTGCTGTGCTGCATCCTCTGCCCTATTTTATTCTTTTATTTTGAAATAGGATCTTGCTAAGCCACTGAGTTATCCAGGCTGAGCTTGAACTTAAGATCTTGCTTCAGCCTCCCAAAGTGCTGAAATTACAGAAATGTCCTATCACAGCTGTGAAACTTCTATCAGTTATGGATTTGTATGTAGACTCCCTGCAGTTTAAAATAAACTGTAAACCATCTCCAGGTTAACCAGTAAAAGGGAGTCTTTTTAAAAATTAGGTTGACTGCCACATCTTAGGTATACATAATGATCATGTTCATCACAGGGAATTTGTACCTGTACATGATGTATCTCGATTCTTTTTTCCCTTTGCCTTATCCCTGCCCCTCCAACCTCTATTAGTGAAACTGAATCTTCAAGCAAAATGACAAATCTGCAAAACTAGTGTTTTCTTTTTTTTTTCTCTGATCTCCATAGGGATACTGTTTGGAAACTACAGTTTCCAAATTCTGCCATAGTCTTTGTCAGAGCTATCTGTGATACACACTACATGTAGTCAGAGCACTGAGCCAAAGAAGTTGGGAGCCAAACGAAGGCTTAGACCAACAGGATATCGCTACTGAGAATGCCAAGGAACTGGTGCTCTCATTAATCATACTAAAATAATTGGAACCTCTAAAAATGAAACAATGGCCAAAGGTCCTTTCCATTTAAAGAATTAATATTAACTACAGGAAATATGCCCTGTTATTTTGAATTGATTTCCAAACAAGGACAATTACAACTTAGACTAAAATAATTCCATAGATCTACAACAGATGCAGGGGAACACACATCACACTCACACACTTCCATACAGATACATATGTGCACTAAAGGATTTTGTTGTAAATGTGTATTTTTTATGATGGATGGATTAATCTTTCCACAAAAGAAATTAATTTCTTAATACCTTTTTGTGATGCTGGGAAAAACCAGGGCATATGCTAAACATGCTACCACTGACCTACAGCTGCAACCTTTTTTATTTTTATTTTAAGACAGAGCCTTTAAGATTTATCCCAGGTTGGCCCTAAATTTGTGCTCCTCTTACCTCAGTCTGCTGAGCAGCTGGAAATATTGGCATGCACCATCACGCCTGGGTACTAAATACAAATCTCAAATCATTCACTTACTTTCACTGGTGTAATTTGCACAGATACAAACCCTATGTATAGTTCAAAGCCATAAATCGAGGAATGGGCATGACAACATAATCTACATTTACTTAATGTTGAAGCCTGAAGATACTTTGAAAGTGATAAAAAGAAAATATATATTTTGTAGAAGGAAAAAGACAGTTGGCAAATGGGAACTAGAGGAACATGGAACTGTCATTAATGGCAGTAAGAGTTGAGCTCTTATCAAGAGAAAAACATAAACTTTATCAGATGCTATAAGGTAAACCATCCAAGCATGCAGATCATAGTAAGAAACAAACACAACTTTAAAATCCCTCAAATTAAAATACCAGCATTCCTCAAATAACATAACTGTGGCTTCCAAATAAATAGCTAATCTCCATGTTCCTTTTCCTCCCTTTTTGACCTTTGTTTGCTTTCCCCCTGGCCTGCAGATGTGAACACAGCCTGCTAGGGAGGCTCCTGCCACCAAAACCAAGCTTTCCCTGGTTTGGGATGCTACTGCTTGCTTCTCTGGCAGAGATAGTCATTGATGCTGGTTCTCACTAGAGCTTTGTTCTTTCCTTAAGTTTCAGGACAAGATTTTACATCTGGGTGGTGAATAGCAATAAGCAACATGTAAATTAGAACAAATTTTCACTATGTACTAGTTACTTTTTCATTGCCATGACAAAATACTTGGCACTCAGTTTTAAAAAGGAAAAGTTTACTTTAGTTCATAGCCTTATAAGGTTAGTGTATGGCTGCCTGGCTCCAACATAGATACAGGGTCGTGGACTTGGCAGAGGAAAGCTGTTAAATCCATGGTGGTCAGTGAGCAAAGAGAGAAAGAAGAAGCTGCAAACAAGAAGACACTACCTGAGGCTGCACCTCTAGTGACCCACTGCTTTTAACCAGGCCCCACCTTTTACACAGTGCATATAGCGATGGACTATCACAGACTCCAGTGATGAGAACAGCACCTCCTAATGACCTTCTAGAGCTCCACTTCTAAACATGAGAGTCAAGGGGAGGATAGTTTAGAACTACACAACATTTTGCCCCAGACTCTAAAAGTCTCATGTCTATCTTCTTATATAAAATGTGTTTAGTTCTTTGCTAAGAGTAGCCAAAATCTTAACTGTTTTGGCATCATGGAGAAGTCTATGTCAAAAATCTCCTTTGAGACTACTAGAAAACTTATTTTTTATTTTTTAATTTTTATTGTTTTATATATTTTTGATACAGGGTCCCACAATGCAGCTTGGACTTCTAATGATACTCCTATTTTCAGCCTCCCCAATACTGGGATTACAGGTGTGTGCTATCACACCTGGACTTGCTGGCCAGCTCAGTGCACCTGGGGATAGGGCAGGCATGGCATGTGGTGCTGGATGTTGAACCACAAAGCTATCTCGGCAGCCTGACAAACTCTTATTTGTAAGCCCCAGTAATTCACGTGTTTTAACCAAGCCCAATCTCTCCATGGAACACTAAACAATGAGTTCATCAGTGGATTAACTGAGTGATAAGTATATGGACCTCATGAGTTAATCACATCCCAAAAGCTCTCTCTGAACACATGAGACTTTTAGGGGACATTTTAGACTTAAACCATAACATCCTACAAGGATTAAAACAGTGCCCAACTTAGAGAAACCTATTACTCAACTTTGTAAGACACTGATGCGTTATATTTGAACTAGGTTGGGATGTAAAGAAAAATTATTTCCTAAAAAAAAAAGGCAAAAGAAAGAAAGAAAGAAGGAAAGAAAGAAATTTCTTGTGAGAAATTCTTAGATAAGATAAAATATGAATTTATTTACGTAGACAGGTCTGTAAATCAGGCTACAAATCCCAAGGTTTTCTGGGTGACAAGGAAAAGCTATTTTACAAGCAAAACACAGAAAATATATTTGATTGGTTAAAGTGGAAAATCCTTAATTAAAGGTTATGTTGACAGTTTCTGATTGATTCATCTTATATGTCCCTTTTTGGAGAGAGGTGTCATGTGGTAGTCCATTGCCTGATCGGCACATGACCCTCAAAACAAGAGTAGTGGTGTTTATTTATACTTTTTCAAAGTCAGTATCATGTGACACAAGGCTGCCTAGTGAGCAATAGCTGATATTGGCCAGGAGGGTGCTCTTCTCAGGACTGAAGTAGCTTGACAACATTAGGCACTGAGACATTGTCGCGCCCTCCCATGTATGATCAATTTCCAGCTTCAGCTGCTCCCAACATGTCTCCCTTTTTTGTCTTGTTGTGTAAATGATGGGTGTCCATTGCAGTTGGAGAAGCTGTCTTTGGAGAACTCTTTAGAAGATCTTTCATTCTTGATGCCAGTCCAAAGATTTTTGGTACCTTTATACAACAATTGAACTCTATATAATCTAATAGTACATATGGCAATTGTTAGAAGTTGTTAGTGACTTGAAACTTTCATAGCTAGAAAATTATTACGGCATTGTTTTTTCACATCTCATGGTTATACTTTTCTTCTGGATGTTTAAGACCAAGTTAAAGCAATACCTGTTTAAATACAAATTTAACTTTTTGCTATCTAATAAGGTCAGTTAAATCTCCTCAGGATTTACTTTGGAACAATGTACAGCACCTCTGAGATCTTCTGTCAGCCATCTGGATGAGTCATGGCCACTGTTTGACCAAGTTGCTTTCAGTGAAAGCTTGAAAGTTTTTCTTTTTCCTCTCCAGATGACTCTCCTCACACACACTACACATTATTGAGTCACTTTTCTCTGTGTTCTGATAGTCTCCTTGATCAGAAAATCAGGGACTCATCTGAGTTATAGGATTTCACAGGAGAGATTTTTTTTATGTCCTGAGCTCTCATTGACCTTAGAAAGGTAAGGCCAAAATGTTATCTAACCTCTTAGCCTGTCTAGCTCTCTGATTTTTGGTTTCCAAACCTCATTTTTTACACATCCAGAAGAGAAGCTTAATGACATTACACTGTAATGAAGGCAGCAGATTTAGCATTGCTATCTATCTGAATATAAAACACCTGAGATATAAAGTGGAACAATTATTTTTTAACAACCATGGATATTCTAATACTTTAATCTCTATAGAATGTTAACAGACAACAATTGCATACTTTACACAGAAACTTAGAAATTAAAACCATACATAACTTTGGAGAATAATGATCCTGAAGACATTTTGTAACTACTTAAATTTTCATTTTGACATAACATTGTAAAATAGCATAGCATAGCAAAGCATAGCATCACCTGGCATAACATAACCCTTTTAACCAATCATCTCTATCTAATACATAAGAAGCTTTTCTCTAACTTGCTACCCTTTAACAGAAACATCACATAAGCTTTTGTTAAAGGTAGAGGTCTGAATCTAGACTCTATGTTCTTTCACGGTTTATCTTGACTTAGACTTTGATTGCTTACACAGGAACCAAAGACACTGTGGCCACCTCAATGTCATGGTCTCTTAATTAATTTTTTACAATGAACTTGGGAGCTACCTAAGAGATCTTCTGGTCAATATCCCTTATTAAATATATTACAAGGCTTTGCCAAGTTGTGTGAAGCTTTCACATGCCTATTCTCTCCTGTCAATACATTCCTGTGGATTCAAAGGAACGCTTGGAGAAGTAAACAATTACTTTTACTTCAAAGTAGGCTGTACTACAACTAAAACACTGAATATTCACAAGCTGATCATAATGTCTCATTCAGTTCCAACAGCTTTTCAGGTGGAAAAAATGAGCGTTTTGATGGAAAATCCAGTGGAGGGCTTTAGCACACAACCCTAAGGGTCCATGTGAACTCTGTGTTCGTTGCCTTTGAGCTATTTTCAAACTAAATTGTAGAGCAATGACTGCCTTTGGGCTATTTTGAAGCTAAGTTGCTTTAATCTCTGCCTGTAGAAATGCAAATAAATAATGTGGATTGGAGTGGGCCCTTCCCCCAGCTTCTACTCTCAAAAGGGTGCAGAAGAAAGAGGGAAGAATGTTGTGCTGCATCTATTTGTTTATTTTTCCAGTATTTATCATTTCAAGATAGCTTTGTTTTTTGACATCTTCAGACAGGTTGTAACAAACACCCTTGTGCTTTTTCATTAAATTGATGAAATAAATAAGGTGTTTGATATATGTTTATTTTACATTTGTATAAGAATCATATCTTGAGTTAGGTATGTAGCTCAGTAGTAGAGTACTGATCCAGGCCCTGGGTTTCATCACATTCAACACACACACACACACACACACACACACACACACACACACACAGAGTTTTAAAAAAGAAGAACAATCATGCTTTCACCTTTTTAACCAAAATTTTTCTGTAAAACAACACTGATTGTAAAATAATTCCAGATTACAATAATTAAAACTAATCAAATCCATTTTTTTCAACTCTTGTATTATTTTCTTCATATTGTAGTAGTGTGATTAAAACAGTAAATGTCTATGGCCGAAATGCTCTAATTTCTGTTATATTCTTATATTGTCTATGTACTAACAAGCTTTTAATGGACCACCAAGTAGGTTGCTGAGGAAGCCAGCTCTGTGTGTGTGTGTGTGTGTGTGTGTGTGTGTGTGTGTGTGTGTTGAGGATAGAAGAATTAGAAATACATTGTACACTATTATTAAAAACTCTAGCATAGAATTAGGATGTAAATTTGGAATACTGTAATGATAAGTTCTAAAATGTTCTGTCTAAAGTATTAGAAAATCAAAGTTAAATGAAAGCATATCTCATGAGAACAGAAAGAACTCTGTTATCTCAAAAGCAGTTACTTCTAACTCTAGTAAAGTTTATTAGACTGTATTTGCATTATAAATTTGCTCAAGACTTCCATCTTTTACTACAAATACGTATAATATCTAATTTTCGACTTTATAAATAAAAGGTTAAAAATATGTATGAAGCTCCTCCATAGCAATGCCCTTAAAAGAACTCATTTATTTGATAACCAATATTTATTATGTATAAGTCATCATGCTAAGTATTATTATACTTCATCCAAAACCAATTTCAACATCCATAGTGCTGGGCCCTGGCACACTGTAGGGTGAGCCTCTTCTCTAGCACTCAACATGTGGAGCTTGAGGAAGTCCACAGCACTTCCCACACTCCACCTCTTCATCCAAAATGGAGATAAGTCCCACTAAGCATGATTATTTCAAGAACAAGACTAATTTAGAGAAATATAGATAGAGTTCAGAAAGCCTATCAACATTTCATCTTATCAATCTATCAAACCAGAAATGCATTCATTGTGGAAACACATGGTTATCTACAAGCAGCTTATGCACATACCCCGAGATGGAGTTACTATTATTGTTACTGACTACCTGATGTTGTCCACATGTGGCTTACTTTAGTGCTCACCAAAATCCTAGGATATAGGAATAACTAAAACCAATTTATAGGTGACTCAGTGAAGATCAAGAAAATTAAAATCACCTCCTGGTACATATTAGTTAATAAATGGCTGTGTCAACATTTGAATTTGGGCTTGACTACATAGTTCCAAAGTACATACCTTTCCACTACACAACACAATTGTTCATTATAGTGGGTGATTTCAAGATGCTTTAACTGAAGAAGTAAGTATTGTGCAAAGAAATTTCTTCTTCTTAAGGATCAACCAAGATCTATGATTAGTACATGCACAGGACTTTCAGTCTGGTTGACTCAGTAGCACACAATCCCCATAAATTTCAGGATTTCATGGTTCAGATGTTTTTCAATAATCAAACACATATAAGGTCCTAAGAATTGTTCTTAAGTAAAAGTTTTCTGAGGTAATTGAAGTAGCCTTATTGCCAGAGGTTACCCTAATAGTCCATTCAATTATAAAATACTAACTTACACTAAAAGGTTTTGAGATTTGTCTAGAATAAATATTTAAATAGTTCTTCCAACAGGAGCTAATCTTGAATAAATAATGTCTGAAGTATAATGCCTGTGTAAAACTGACTTTTGAAGCTAAAATAAGAACCTAAATAAATCAAAGGTACTTCAAATGCTATTACATGGATCCCAAGAAAGGATAAAATTACAACTCTATCAACATTCCTTGTTTCAGAAGGATATGGCTATTAAAGCCTTTATTTTGATTATTAAAGCCTTTATTTTGATTATTCACCCATGCAGGGACGGTAAGACATCAGCTCCTTCCTGTGCCAGAAAGAGTCATCCACAGAACTCTTCTCTACAAATTAACATGTAAGTTCATATTTTTGGAAAGGATGGGCAGCAAATCTTGAATAAATATGTGAACCTATGAGGAAGAAACTATAAAATAAAGAAGAGTATGGACCAAGTGCAGAGTCACTACCATCTACAATCTAAACTGAATAGCAAAAGTATCCAGAACATAGAAGGCACAGCCAGAGAAGCAAGGGAATAGTGACAAGTCCCAGAAGCCACTGTTTAATGGAAGGAGAGTAGGGCCTACTTGGTAGAATAGCAGGCAACAGCCAAGTGAAAGGAGAGCACCTGAGTGTGCTTGTCTTTTGACAAAGACCAGTGATGAACTTATAGTCACTTCGATGACATCACAGGGATGAAACCCAGCTGGCAGTTATGGAAGGATGAATGGGACAAGATGACACAGAAACAATAAACATAGGGAACTTAGTAGTAGTAGTAGTAGTAGTAGTAGTAGTAGTAGTAGTAGTAGTAGTAGTAATGTATTTGGTACACTACACTGCTTGGACTCATAGTGATCCTCCTGTTTCAGCCTCCCCAGCGCTAGGATTACCAACATGTGCCATCACACCCGGTCTTGGTAGCTGGCTTGGTGCACCCAGGGCAGGACTGGCACAAGTTGTAGTACCCGGGCTCCAAAGCAGGTCATGAACTTGCCTAGGCAGGCCTTAGATCACTGAGCTGTCTATGTGGCCCCATAGAGAATTTCTTGATAAGTTTGACTGCACAAAGCAGAATAAACATAGGAAGCTTGCAGGAAGACAGTATAGAGTCATTTTTTTAAGTGGGAAAGATTAGAATACTTTTAAATATTGATGGGAGAGATCAAAACTGAAAATACAGAAGGAGGAAGGAAGGCATAAGGTAAACTGCTTTACAAAGTGAAAGGATGGGAAACCCAAATACCAATGGAGGGATTGGACACTGGGGAGAAAGGCAACAAATTCGGGAGTAAGGAAAGGCTTGGGGCAAAGGCTGGTAAGTCGGCAGCCGGCAGAAGGAAAGGAGGCTGCAGAAAAGTGGCTTCAGTTTTGTTTTCTAATCATGAAAGTATAGAGTGTCTTTTTTCTTTGTCATTTATCATTGATTATCTTATGTACAAAGTCCAGTTATTCTCTATGCTATTTAACATTAGCTGGTGATGGTTTAGTGGGAGTTTTGTATTTCCTTTTGCAAATGAACAGAATTCTGAAGTACAGAAATTAGAAACCATGTTTGAAATGGTTCATTCTGCTATAGGAATAAATGTACTAATGTTTAACTTTCAAGTCAAGGAGTCAGACAGAGATCTTCAAAATAAAGGGTGCATCTGCCATCTTCTGTGTATTCTGATAAATGCTGAGAGATGAATGGGGTCATTAAAAAAAGACTTTCAAAACCTGAAATTAAGCAAAAGGAAAATTATACTTTCTGGTAATTTTTAAAGTCAACTAACAGTAACAGGGATACATCCAAATACAGAAATCAATTTGATCAGGAGCTCAAGAAAGTAATACTAAAATATGGAATTTTAAAAAATTAATATAGAGGAACCTTTTAAATAGGAACCTTTTAAATTAATCTATGAGAATGGAAAAGAAAATCCATTTAGTAAAAAGCTCTTAGAAGACAGTAAACAAGAAGCAGGACAAAAATGGGAGAGGTCAGTTTAAGATATACTTTTGCTTCTCTGTTAGGAAGACTAACTGTCAAGAGATGAAATTTATAACCATAAAGAAGAGAAATGGAGCCAGGCATGGTGGCACCTGCTGCAGTCCCAGCTAGGCTGAGGCAGGACAACTGAAGTTTGAGCCCACACTAGGCAATTTAATGACTTAGTGAAACTCTATCTCAGAAAAGAAAGAGAGACCTGACAACATAGCTCAGTGTGAGGGCCTTGGGTCTGAAATATTGCGGTGAGAGAGAGAGAGAGAGAGAGAGAGAGAGAGAGAGAGAGAGAGAGAGAGAGAGAGAGAGACAGACACAGACACAGACACAGAGAGACAGAGACAGAGAGAAACAGACAGAGACAGAAACAGAGGGACAGGATAATGGACAGATAGTAAGAAAAAATGATACATAAATATGTATATGTAAGTACATATAAAATAAAATGTATAAAAATATACATGTATAATATGGAGTAGACAGAAACAAATCTATCACATATGTATTACATAATAACGCAAGCCTTTTAAGTGATACTGAGCATCAAAAATAAGGAAACAATACACATTGTACATAATGGAATCAGACTTTTCAAAAGCCTTATTTAATGAGGAACTGGCCTCATTTTTTTTTTTGAATCATGGGAAACTCTCTCACACACAAAAATATCCCTCATTAGATGTAATTAATTTCACACAGAGTTTTCTGAAAATAACTAAATGAAAACCAAGCTGTGGCTCACACTGAGTAAGCTTTAGGCTAAAGTAATGAGAGCAAATCAGCCACTGAAGAAAAAAGAACATTGCACTCAAGACTTCATTGTGCAAGTGATCCATTCTAGAGCTGGGCTCCCCTGCTTTCTTGAAATCCCAGCAGGTCAAGCTTTGCCCTCTCACTTTGCACAGCATGGAAATCCAAAGTCTTGCAGGGCTTACTGCACGGCCTTCTTCAGGACCAGCCTGATTCTTGGTTCCTATATCTGATGTCTCTGTTTAACAATGAGTTGACTGAGGTACAAAAATCCTGTTTCTTCAAGCCAACTTACATGTTCATTTGTGAATGTGGTACACCTCAGGATCACTGTGGAATGGGGCAGTGTCTCTCACTGCAGCAATGGAAACAGTTTCTACTGACTCTTCAATAATCCTCTTGTAAACTCCTTCAGCCATCTTATCTCCCCCACCCCACTAGCTCTTTTACCTGTTTACAGTATATCATTCCTCCCCTCTCTTGTTGACTTCCCTGTCTTCTCTATTCCTCCTTAAAAACACAAGAAATTCCTTTATCATGTTCATAAAGACCAATTTAACCATTGTCTTTTGTTAATTTGGCTTTATAAATACAATGACCTTCAGGGCCTCACCTTCTTCCCAGTGACTAATCAAGGAATTTCCTCAAGGAGAGGTGATTTTCTTACCAAAAGGCATTGTGGTACCAATTGCTAAGAAAATTAATACAGTACCTAAATTACAAAGTACTTGAAAAGAGTGGTTTTATTACAAAGGAACCCAGCCAATTGCTTGATAATAAGCTCATTCCATGTAAGAATAATATACAGTGTTACCGGCAATTATTTCATAGAATAAAGTTCTATGAAATAAAATTCTCCTACAGAAGAATTTTTCTACTTTAAGAAACTCAATGAGATTGGCAGTTGCATATAAGCATACTTTTTTAAAAGGTAAAACTTGAAAGAATTTTGCACACTATGGGTGGTTGTAACCTCCACTTGTAGCCCAAGCACGCCCTTCGGTTAGAGTCCTCTCCATCTCTCTGCTCACTGGAGCTCAGGAACAAGCAGCTGGTGGCATGGCATGCCCCACTGCAGCCTAACTCAGGACCATGGTAAATGGACCAGCTTCCTGTTAGTATTTTTTCATGCCTTTCCATCATGTTTGCCTTGAGTTTCCTAGCAGTCAAGGTGCCTGACTCATTCCACATCCTCTCTGATTGCCACACAACTGTCATACAGGCAAGGATTTTCCTTAATTGTATGGGAGCACTGTAGCTCTGCCCTGTGTTGGATGTGTTCTTCTCTAGTTCCCAAGTCTTCCCAGTGCTGTTCACACTTGCTCTTAAGACATAGCTTTAGTATGTGGCCTGACTTTTTTTAATATTCTATAAAATAGCCTGGAATTTCAGTGGGTCATTTTAATCTAGAAGCTCATGTTCTTCATTTCTAAGAGTACTTTTGGTTTTATTTCCTTCGTAGTTTCCTGTTTCTATTTTCACTACTGTGATTCAGATGTTGACCTTCTACCTGGATCTTTGAAAATTGTTTTAAAATTCTTCACCAATTTCCCATTTATATTTCATCTATTTTTAGAAAGATTTTCTCAACTTTACCATCCAACTCTCCCTTTATTCTTTCAGTTCTTCTTTTGTAAAAATGTCTAAGATCCCACTCTTGTGCTTTGATGAATTTTGTTTTTATTTTAGGATGCAAAGTCAGTATTTTTAAAAGAAATTAAATATTTTTGGAATATCTTGATTTTTGTATTTTTTTTCTTTCTTAGTTTTGCTGTTAAGAGTACAAATGGGACTGAAAATTTTCTCATTATTGTTTGGTGGTGTAGGGATCCTACCTTTCCAGAGCAGAATTCTAGCCTTCTGTTAATGTGAGGATAGGATATCCATTAACCCAAGATTAAAGGAAAGCTCGATACCCATTAAAAAAAAGAGGAAAAATGCAAAGATATGCTTCATAATCAAATTTTAAACTACTGATTGGCAGTCCCTGATATATCCAATTTTAAAATCATTCCAAGGTTAAAATACTAATTATCATTTTTATCTTCTTGTCCCTAACATTACTATATTCATGTTTACTGTTTTCTAGACTGCTAATCACTTATCTTGGTTTTTCTATTTCCCATCTTTCAAAAGCTTGTAGAAATCTCTCATCTACTATTGTTTTTATTCAACTCTTGTGGTTTTGTGAATTCAACCCTTTAAAAAACTCAGTCACTGTCTTATCTATTCTTTTTAATGGTTTTAGGAAAGGGGTCTAAAGTAGAACTGTTATTTAATATACCTCATTAATGAAGAGAATAATTCTGTCTTCCATTCTTTCACTCTTGTCAAAGTCACAACCAAATCTTGTATTGATAAATATACTGTAGATGGACTTGGTCTCAATTTTGCTGATTTTTTTTTACATTTAATCAATTAATCATCTGTGAAACTCTCTTTTGTAAAGCTGATATCACTTTTCTAGTTTCCCTAACTTCATCATCCAATCATCAGTCTTTTCTGCTAGAGCTTTGTCTTTCTCATCTCCTAACTGTTCAAATTACTAATACTTGTTTCTGGGCAGACTTGTCACGTATGGTCTGATTTCTTTTCTCAATAGGTATATTGGTTAAGGTTCTCTAGAGAAACAGAATCAATAGAAAATATATGTATAACCATGTAGGCTTTCAGATTCAGAGGCAGAAGAGCCCATAATGACCATCTGTACTGAAGAGCCACAGGATCCAGGACATTCTCAGCCCAAGAAGATGGAACTCACAGGACAAGAGAGAGCCAAGATGCTGCACCAGTCCAAGGTTGAAAGCCAAGGCTGAAAACTGGATACCAACACTGAAAGGAGAAGGAAGCAAAAAAATAGAACCAGTTGAATAAAGAAGAAGTCCTTAGGAATGAACACAGTTCCTTTTTCTTTCCCCTTTTTATCCAATGCAAGTTGCAAGCCTATTGACTGGTGCTCTTCATAACTGGGATGGCTCTTATCCCTTCGCTTGGAACTTGTCATTTGTCTTTGAAAACAGCCCACAGACATATTAGGAACTGTGTGAGCTATGCTAATAGGTCTCATATAACCCTTCAGTAATATCTATTAGCTGATGATTTGCACATGTGTTAGGTGAATTCAGGTCTTCTTTGGCTCCAACTTTTATAAAACAGTAAGATTCACCATCACTACCACCTATTATGTGCTTATTATTAAATAAATCAGGCTCTGGTATAAGATTTAATTTGTGTTTTTGGGTTCATTCTATTGATGACCTGATTTTGAAGTGTTATGGTTTATACCTAGATGTCCCCCAAGACCCTGATGTGCTCAGAGTGGGGACAGCATATAGGAATGCTGTCGCTGACTTGGTTTTGGGAGGCAGGCTCTGGTCATAAGAGGCAGGTCATGGTGGAGGAGACCCGGGAGGGGTTTCCTTCCTTGACTCTCTGCTGCCTGGAGGCCAGAAGAGATGAGCAGCTTTCCTCTGCCCAGGCCCTTTTATCTTGCCATTACGCCTTAGCACCAGGGACTGAAACCTCTAGAAACTGTGAGTCAAAATGAAAATAGAAAACATTCTTCTTTTATATTGTGGGTTTCAGGTTTTATTTCCCAGTGAGGAGGAAAGAGGACTAAGACAAGAGGCTATTATAAATATCTACATTTTACTGTAGGGGAAAAATATGCCATGAGGAGGTTAAATACATGCTCAAGATGATGCAGTCGAATTAACTCCAGATCTGGCTCCAGAACTGCCGCCACTGCCTTTTCCTTTCGCTATCTAACAGTTCTCTCCTACTGGTGGCTAATAAGCATTCAAATTGCATCTATTCAAAAGTGCCTTACCCTGTCACACCTCTCTAACCTGTCTTCCACCATGTCATAGCAGATTGTACCCCAAATCAAAGAGCCTTTTCCAATTTCTACTCTTCTTTTACTCACTTCCATTGAATCCACCATGCAAGTCCTATTGATTATATCCCTATGAAAGTCTTAGATTTCTCACACTTCTTTGTAATCACTGCAATAGCCTTCATCATTTGATTTCCTTTTCTGGACTCTTACTACTAGTCTTTAAAACCCTAAATTGAATTACACTTCATCTTCCAGTGTCTTTCCAGTGATAAGAATGAAATCCCAGTCTCTTGACTGCTTTACAAGGCTCTAAACAGCCCAGTCCCTCCCTGAATTAGGAGTTCATCTGACACAACGCTCCTTTTCGCTCCTTGTGCTCCAGTTCCATATTCCTCCTTCAAATAAGCTGGCTCCTTTTTTGTGTGGATCCTTTTTGTACCTCCTCAACTCCCCTAAACCAACTCCCCTAATCTGAAGTTGCTTACATTACACAGTCACTCTACCTCATTTTACCATTTTTATTCTTTCTTAATCTGAATCATAAATAGTAATTATCTCACTTATTGGCTTATTCACCTTTTTTCTACCTTCTCCCAACAGACTGTAAATCTTACAAAAAAAAAATGAAAACTTTCTTTTGTTACTGTTAAACTGGTGTCCAGAAATGTCTTGGAACATGATGAAACAGGACTTAATGAATTTAACAGAAGCCCTATATAAACTGTACCATCAGGGCTGGCCAAAGAGCTCAGTGGATTAAAGTGCCTGCAAGCAGGCTCAGGGGCCAGGGGTTCAATCCCCAGGCCTGCCGTGCAAGCCCCACCTCTGGGACATGCTGAGACAGCAACTGAGACTGGGTGTGGTGGTGCATACCTGTAATCCCAGCTCTTGGGAGGTTGCAAACAGGCGGATCACAAGTCTAATCTAGTAGTGAGATCCTGAACACCCTATAGATCCTTTCCTAAAATACAAAAATTAATAAAAAATAAAAATTATGCCATCTTTTGTTGGTACCTTAGGGTTCTCCAGAGGAGTAGATTATGTAGCTCCTCTGGAGTATAGTATATACAAAGAGATTTTTTTTTAATAAAGGATAAACTGATGTAACTGGAGGCTGACAAGTCCCAAGATCTGTGGTTGGCAGGCTGCAGACTCAGAAGAATCAATGATGTAGTTCCAGTCCAAACATCATCAGGCTCCAAACCCAAAGAGAATTGATATTTTGTTTCAAGTCCAAAGGCAAGAGAAAAAAATCAATATTCCAGCTCAGAATCAGGCAGGAGGCATTACCTAATACTTACGAAACAGTGAGTCTTTTCCTTTCCTCCAGGCCTTAGAAGGACAATATTCTCTCCTTTCCAAAAGCATCCTACAGAAACATCATAAGATCTGAACAAGCATCTGGACTCCTCATGCGCAGTCAATTTGACAAAATTAAACATCACACCAAAAAATGTTAATCATATTAGACAATCATGGAAAAGAGCTCTCAAACTTTTCTAATAGAACTAAGTTAACCTAATTCAGCTTTTGTAGTAGACTTAAAGTTTTTCGATTTTTCATCTGTTGATTACAGTTCTAGATAAGCTTGCCCACTGAACTATACATATATTTCCTCTATATTTTCTAGTGCCTGTTTTCTTTAGCGAGGAGCAATTATAGCATAATCTAAGAAGTATTTTCTAGACTTTTATAGGTGTTTTTCTAATTATTTTAAATTCTTTGGCTTGATCACATTTTTTAAAGATAATCTGCTTTTTGAAGTATTTAGTTTGGTGGTCACAACAATACTTTTCTTCCAAATTGTGTCACACATCTGGCTAGGTAACATGTTACTACAATGACAAGGCTCAGGACCAAACATGAATGAACCCAGGGCAGCTTCCAGCTATGGGGGCAGGAGCACTGGGCAGAACAGGAGCTTAGTGCACAGCGGCGAGTTCCCCACAGTTGCCGTGGGAATCAACTGGTGCCTCACCGAGAGGGAAGTAAGCTTTACCAGGAGACTCTGTGCAGTGAAGGCTGGTTTAGAGAGTTGCTTCCCATGTAACTGCTCATAACACTAAACATTAACATTTGTTTGCTTCAAATTTATTCAGGATTCCCTAAAGGACACAGATTACTGTGAAACTCAAAATAAACAAGAAGAGGAAGAAGAGCCACTTCCAGATTTTCTAGATGCCTTCTTGTTACACTTGTCACTTTTTATTTCCATGATTTAGTCATTAAATACATAACTGGAACATTTTAATTTTCATTTTAGTCGTTCTAAGATAGGCCATTTAGTACCCCAAAAGTAAAATTATGCAGCTATATTAAAGTGCCCACTTCTCTTTTAAACAGCTTTGTCGAAAAAATAAAAGTTTGCTGTATTTCCTTGGGTGATAAAATAATCTGTACTGCACAGTTAAAACAATCTTAAAAGGATCCTTTAATTAATAGCATGATACCAGAGAAAGTTGCATTTTTTACTTTTTTGAAGTGATAAAATGCAGTTGAACATTTTCATGTAGTGAAATATAAAAATCTTTGTCAATTTTAACTACCTCTGTGATGTATTTCTAAGTATAAGTGACAAAAGACTAAAAATGATGAATTTTGGGAGATTTTTAAGAAAGAGAGAATGAAAGAAAGAAAGAAAGAAAGAAAGAAAGAAAGAAAGAAAGAAAGAAAGAAAGAAAGAAAGAAAGAAAGAAGAAAAGGAAGGAAGGAGGCAGAGACAGAAAGACACAGAGAGAATCTATTTAGTTGCTTAGTTCTTTTTTTTTTTGCGGAACCGGGGATTGAACTCAGGTCCTTGCGCTTGCCAGGGAAGCGCTTATTCCACTGAGCCATCTCCCCAGCCCTTAGTTGCTTAATTCTTGAATAACTAAAAAGATAATCGTGCTCTGGTATTCAAGTCATCAGAAAGACTTCATTAAAAGCTCTCACGATTGGGCCAAGGAGATAGCTCAGGGGCTTAAGTGCCTTCCTGGAAAATGCAAGGTCTTGAGTTCAATCTCCAGTACAAAGCACAACAAAAATCTCTCATTATTGAGCAGCAACATTAGTGCTGGTCCCTTTGACACTTCTGCTTTTTAAATTATCATCCTGTCAAATGCTGAGTCCTTGAAACTATCCCTGTAATAATCCATTTATAAAGTAAATCTGAGATTGGCATTTACCTCATTTACCTTAGTAAGGGAGAGCATTACTTTGACAGTGAATTAGTAGCACCTTGGAGAATAGAGGGCAAAGAAATGGCTTTTATAGGGTTTGAAGTTTGGGTTTAAGGCAGATTCTCAGCACAAGGGCTGGGACTTGAAGACTGGGCAGAGATCTACAACAGAACATATTAGGGTCAATAGGGAAAATAAAAAGGGCTGAGGTGAGGCCATAGAAGGATCTTAGAGAGCAAGGAGATGTTTGATGCTATTTACTGAAAAGGCAGTCTTAAGTCTTTTAAAAATCATTTTTTCCAGAAGTTCCTGAAAGGAACATTAAAGTTATTTTTAACTTTTATCTTCCAGGAAAAGAAATTTCCTGGAATATTAAAGTCATAGTGATGAAGACAGTGGTAGAATAAAATCATGATGATGTGTAATAATCATAACAAGTTGTGCTGGTGGGCCAAGGGCAGAGGGTAGATGTTTTTGATTCTCAGTTTCTCATTTGCAAAATGGAAATAATAGTAGTAAATTTGTGTTTGATATTAATTATGTGCTAACAAGTCTGCTAGAAGAAAAGTATATACAGTGAAAGAGGAAAGAATTCAAATCTAGACTTAAATCAGACTTAGATATAAATCTGAGCTACAATAGGTATGAGCTTGTTTTATGACCCTGTAACAGATACAACCTTTAGGGTAAAGATGACTGTTTTTCAAGAGTATTAATGAAAATTAGACAAAATAATACATGAGAAATAATTTATAGGAGATATTTCTTTCAGGCAGAAATCCTACAGTTCATTCTTACGAGGAAACTGAAGAGACCTTGCTAAAAGGATAAGTACAGAAGGTAAGGAACCAACAGAGGATGTTAATACAATGGCAGTGTTGTGATTTGTATCTAAATATCCCCCTAAAGCCTCATGCAGTCATGGGGTGGGCTTCTAGAATTTATGATTGATTCATGATCCAATGTTGGGATTGTGGGTGTGAGAGCTGCACCCGCCCTGCACACAATATAAGGGAGGGAAAGAGGCTTGCGCTCCTGTGGGCTCCTTTTACCCTTGTTGCCTTTGCTGTTTTTCCCCAGCATGGACTGTTGCTCCTCTGCCATTCCACCCTGACTTAGAGCCAGCTGATTATACTTAAACCTCCACAAACTGTGACCTAAATAAACCTTTTCCTCCTTATTGTCGGTGGTGGGTATTTTATCTCAGCATCAAGAGACTAGTTATCAAGACAGACAGTAAGGCATATGATCACTCCAAGTACCTAAGGAGCAAGGGACTGAAGTGATCAGGAGTCAAACAAGAGCTGAATGCTGGGAGAAAAGGAACCTCATCAATGACAAGAGTTGAAGTCATAACAGATGTTGTACTCCCTCTGCAAAACCAGATAGAACCATGGAGACAAGACCTTGATCTGTCCCTCCTCGCACTGTACAATCTCCTGTACAGAACTGGTCAAACCCAACTAGACGCTTAGATGGGGAATGAAGTCTTGTCAGGTCAGGCTTCTGGAGATGGAGAAAAGCAAAGAATAAATCAGGAGGTACATACACATGGAAAGTAATCAGCTTCAGCAAGAGCTTTAGATGTTTAACTCTTTTACTGTGATTAATTTAGGAATGCTGGATGGTGGAGTTGAAATAGAGGCCTACGCCCAAATTGTGTTAAAGCAATCTCTGTGTAGCTACCAGCGAAAGTAAAGGGGATGAAAGTGGACTTTCAAGTGCTAACCACGTAATCTTCATTGTAGTAAGTGTTAACATTCTTAAGAAAGTTTAATTTTCAAACAGTACTTTAAAAATTTTGAATATTTTCACCATAAATAAATGATACATGTTTTAAGAAATATATATATATATATATATTCAATTTGATTTAAACATCATGTCATGCCATAAATATGTATGATTTTTATATATTAGTTAAACAATAAATTCAATTTAGATTTTGAAAGTATGAGAAAGAATGTGTGCTTAATGGTCCTGTTCACTCTATAAGAATGCAAATATATCTATTTGTTGACATGGCAGAATTAAGAATATACAGTATAATATCTGTTAGACTCAGAAACACAATGTTATTCATGGCATCTATTCATTTCAAGAAATTTCTTTAAAACCTATAGGTTTTGTTTTAGCTTGGAATATGCATATTGTAAATAATATACATTTGAGTGTTTCTCAAGGTAATGATGCTAACTACCAGAGCATCCTCATAGAATATGTGCAGAACCTCGCTGGAAGGTGCACCAGAATACCTTTCTGAAACCTCTTCTTGGTGTCCTCGTTCTGTCTTATCTTCAGTCTCACTTATTTTTAATCTTGGCCTGGCTTACACTTGATGGTCATTTACTTATTTCAGCACCTGGGGTTGATTATAGATCCTGCTCAACCACAGAGTTGATAAGTCATTTTTCTCTTGCCATTAACGTTCTTCTTGGATGTTCCAGGATGCCCATGATAGCCTCTACGCGTGCTTATCTCTGCCGGATCAGAAATCCTTCCTATACTGGGATTTCAGCAGTCAGATGCTTCCCTTATATTGGCTTTTGTTATGTTTGTTGATGTCTTATGTGAAAAATGTTAAAGGAAGGATGTTCTCCATTAAGTAGAGGATGGAAAGCCTTCCTCATGAATCATCACTTTTTTGAGACAAATTATGTTGTTCAGGGTTCTACATCCCATGGCTCCTCAGTGACACCATTCACACTACCTTATCATTACAACTCATTTTTTAATCAAATAAGCTTTTGAGATAGAACAGCTTATACTGTCCTACACTGAGATATGAGGTCTTTTGTGAGAGACAAATAAAAACAAAAGTCTAAAAGAGACATGATTAGAACAAAATTGCAGGTATACTTAGTTCTAAAAAATAGGTTCCAATTTTATAGTACACATGAAATTTTAGCATACAGTATTCTAATGCATAAAACTATTCATCTTTCTAAAAAAAATTTAAATTCCTTCAAGGTTGAGACTATAACCAACTCATCTCTTAGCCCAACAATGTATCCCTTGGCTTACTGCTTGTAATTAATGAGACTATTTTCCATCAAATCTCAAGATAAACAATTTTCTTAGATAGAGAAATGTTTTTAAAAAGAAAAATATATAAATTGAATACAAATAGTTTGTAATAAGTTAGTGTCTTCCAATAAGTAAAAACAGTTCATATCTAAGGGTAAAATAATGAAAGTTTAATTATCTGCCAAAAAGAATAAAAGACATGCTGGATGGTAGATGGAGGAGAGGTATGGGAAAGACATGGCTTAGAAGGTTGGCTCTCCAGCATCATTTTCTTTACCAATTTGTTAACCTTTCTGAGGTTCATTCTTATTCTTCATTCAAATATATACTTTCAGAACTAGCACAAAAACATCCATGTAGAGAAGAATAGAGGCTAAGCAAGCAGAGGGCAGCTTCTCAGTACCTCTAAGTGGCCTGTGTGGACAACAGCTTGAGAATATGAGCACTCCATCAGTTTTGTTTTAGTACATAAAGGAAACACTACTGGGTTCATCTACCACAGTGTGCAATGTGCAGCTCTTCTGCCTGCTGTTCTCTTGCTAAAGTCTTATTTTGAATGAATTATGTGACTTTCCCTGAAATTATAGTACTCAAATACTTCTCATAGCATATGCAGTGGTTTTTGGGTGGTATTTGGCTATTTGGTGAAAATATTATCTTGGAAAGTGTCAGTGTCTGAAAAGTAGAATAACTTTTCAAGGTATATGAGGTGGGCCAGGGATATAGCTCAGCATAAGCACCAAGGTCCCAAGTTCGATCCCCTGGTACCACACATAAAAAAAGTATATGAGGCTGAAAGTCATTCATTCAGCACTCACTGAGTGAGTCAAGCCATAACATACTGAAATGTATTTATTCTAATCAATGAATGGGTAATTAATGATAATATGTCATTTGTATAATACCCTTATTAGAAGTTCATTGAAAGCAATGGTTAAACAGTTTCATGGCTTCTGAGAAATAAATTGTGTAAGTTTTAGTAATTAAAAGTGTTCCCAAATGTTTAACTTACTACCGAGTTTGTTTATCCCAAGTATCTGAAGCATTTTAGACTTCCTCGGATATAGGCGAACTCTCACAGAAATTTTAAGCAATTTGCAGTAAAAATGCAATAACATAAATATGAATGTCGGTAGATTCTGAAGTTTGATGGAAATCAGAGTAAAAAGATAGTCTTCTAGAGCTAAAGACAAGTGTCATCTGATGCCACAGTTCTTGGCTACATGAAATCAACTGCGTGGACATCAGGGCCCCTTCTCACTCATTCTAGGGGTTTCTTCGTAGAACCCCCAATATTTGGTACTTTCTTGTCTTTCTAACCTGTCCTTCTATGTCCATCCTTGCTGATTTCTTCCTAGGACTAATAGAAATCACCTTCTGATTATCCTAACCCAATTCCTGACACTGAAATGGTATATCCTGCTTAGTTTCGTTTCTTTTTCTTTTTTATTTTTATTTTTTTTTGTATTTTAGGGAAGGGTCTACAGGGTGTTCATGGTCTCATTTCTAGATCAGATTTATAGTGATCTGCCTGTTTACAGCCTCCCAAGAGCTGGGATTACAGGCGTGGGCCATCATGCCCAGTCTCAATTGCCATCTCAGTGTGCTCCTGGGAGCGGGTCCAGGGATAAAACCCTCAGCCCCTGCACCTGCTTGCAGGCACTTTAATCTGCTGAGCTATTTGGCCAGCCCTTCTGCTTAGATTCTCACTCCTCTGTCTTTTCTTTTTTCTTTATGTCCATGTCATGACCCCTTTGAAGACTTTATCAGGAATACAAGCCTATGAGTCTATCTGGCACTAAAATATGCCTATATCTACATTTATATCTACCTATTTTTGTTATATATATATATATATATAAATATATATATATATATATTAACTGTATCATTCTATTTTATATTTGTGAAGTCTTTATTGATCACTTGTACCTAAAATGTACAGATATAAGAATGTTATCGTAAATCACAAAAATAAGTTTGTTAGCATCAAGAGGTACAGTTCTGGAATAGTCAGAATATATTGGCCAATCACCATGTCAGCTGATTAAGAACTCAGCAACAGACTATTTGTATTTGTCATTTTTTACTATTTCTCCCACTTATGGCACCTTCCTTTTCCTCCCAGATAAGGTTACACGACAAACTGATACAGTAAAAAGGCTAAGATTTCTACTTTCCCTGAAGAAAGGTATTTGCAAATTATAAAATTTTAGTCCTAGTCCAAATAGTTATCTAATTATAAAATAGTTATTTGAAAGTGTCAAGAAATGCTATCAACAATTTTTCACAGAAAGAAAAAAGCAATAAGGTGATTCAGAGATTCTTGTTTTTGCAAGAACTCTTTTTATAAATGTCTATTGCCTTTTTAACAAATAAAATAAGATTCAGCATCTAATGCAGGCATATGTATGTATGTATGTATGTATGTATGTATGTATGTGTGTATATATGACTTTTATATAAGTCTTTTTAAAAGTTTCAGTAGAAAAACTTATATGAAATAAATGGCAATGTCAGTGTCAAGGCTCATGTCGACCTGAGCCTTTTTTCAGAGTATCTCCTTCTTAGAATAGGAGTGCATTGAGTAAATACTAAGAATTCATCTTAGCTCTCTTGGTTCTTGTAAAGCTCTGGTGTTTCCATTTTATGCATTAGGGTCACTTCCAAATTATCTTTCCGGGGAAAATATTCATTTCACTATTCATAAACTAGAACTTAAGTCCACACTTTAAATACTGCTAGTCTGTTGATATAGGTGAATGAAGACAACTATTTATTGTTAACTGCTGATATTTTTAAGTGTACAATTCAGTAACATTAATTATATTTAAATATTGGACAATCAAATCTATCTATATCCAAATATTTTCATCATCATGTCAAACAGAACTTCTATAACCATAGAGAAAACTCCCCATCCTTCCCTCCCCACAGTCATTGGGAATGTTTTTGGATACCAGGGATAGAACTCAGGACCCTGCACTTGCCAGACAGGTGCTTATGCCACTGAGCTATCTGCATGGCCCCCTAATCTACTTTCTATCTCAATAGATTTGCCCTTTTTAGATAATTCAGATTAGTGGATTCATATGATATTTGTACTTTTTTTTAAAAAAAAAAGACCGACCTTAAATTTAAGTTTCTCCAGCCTCAGGCTCCTGAATTACCAAAATTATAGGCTTAATCCCCATATTTTGATATTTATCTATTTTATCTACCCTATTTTTCCTATCATGGTACATTTGTTTAAGGTCCTTCTATGCTATATTATGTGTCAGAATTTTATGTTTTATACACATACACATTTTGCTTATCATTTCTTGATAAACATGAGTTGTTCTTCACCTCTTAGTTATTGTGAATGGTCATGAACATGAACAAACGAATACCTGTTTGGATTCCTATTTTCAGTTTTTTAGATATGTGCCTGGGGATATGTGGCTATCTTAAAGGCAATCGTGTGGTTGTCTTTGGGGTAATCATCAAATTCTTCCACAGAAGCTGTATACCATTTTATAACTCCACCAGTAACCTAAGAGTATTCCTGTTTCTACACATGCTTCTCAGTACTTGCCATTATGAATTGCTATTTCAGAGTAGATTTGATTTGCATTTCCCTGGTGACTAGTGATGTGGAGTACCATTTTACGTGTTTATTATCCATTCATACATTTTCTTAGTAGAATTATATATTCGTGGTTTTGCCTATTTTGAATTATGTTACCTTTTTAAGAAATTTTTAAATTTCTTTGTATAGTCAAGGATGTTAAACCCTTATCAGATATGTAATTTGCAAATAGATTCTCCTGTGCTCTAGGTTCTCTTCACTTTTCTGATAACCTTCAATAGACAGATATTGTTCAATTTGATAAATTTAAATTTCTCTATTTTGTTTTATTGCTCATGTCTCTTTCTTCACATCATAAACTCATAGATATTGGGGATCGTATAATACCCCCGAGTCTGATGTTTCAGCAAACTGAGCACTTTGAGCTATAGGAAATTGGAAAGTCTAAGAAGCTGCCTAGCACCAAGGTCGCCCTGATCTCCCCTTGTTCTGTCCACTGGAGAATGAGAGGCTTTTCTCTGGAGTTGATTCATCTATCTGAAGAAGGACATAGCAACAAGAAGCACATAGCTGCCTTCAATCTTCTGACTGAAATTTCATTGCCCAAGGAAAATTAAACCCTTCTCACGGAGGAAGAGATTGAAAATAAATACCATACTTAGAGGCCAGGGAACTTTTCCCTCAGCTGTTGTCTATTTTTCAGGCCCATCCACCCCTAACCATCTCTACCTTTCTAAATTACACACACTTTCCCACTCCATTCGTCTCCATTGCTGGGTATTTAACTCTTGGGATGAGACAGCACTGTGCTCTTCTCTAACTTTAAGAATTTCCACACTTCTAACAAATGATATTTGTATTTGAATAAATATCAATGACTTGATATTCTAAGTAGATCGCATTGGAAAAGATCCTACAAAAAGCAGACATAAAGATGATAATTTTGAGGGTTTCTTTGTTTTGTTTTGTTTTTGTTGTTGTTTTTATAACACTTTCAACAGGAAGTGAGAAGGGAACTAGAAAACGATAGCAAAGACCTGTGGTCATCACACAGGTCTACTCCCAGGTGAAGAACAGAAGGAAGAAAGGCAAAGTGATTGAAACATCCAAGAGTGCTACAAGCACACATGTTAGAAAAGTTGCACAGGCTTCTATGAGTCCCTCACCAATGTCACCCATCAGAAAGGGCCCACATGTCCCAGGCACGGGCCTGCTGTAGCATTCCAATCACACTCAGCCACTGACTTAAAGCAGCACATGGGAAGCACAGCCCTGGTAGAAAAATATTTTATCTCTGAAAAAAAAAGCAATTTTTACATGAAAATTTTGCAATTACTTCCCTTTTTTAAAAGTCACAGGACAGTGTTTAGTCAAAAATATTTCCACTTAATTTTCAATAAATAGTGCAGAGGGAGAAAAAGGTTTTATTTTGTCCTAATATGGTATAGAGAAGAAAAGCTCTGCTTACTTTACCCTCAACTGAGCTTTTGTACTTCATGACAAATGGTTGCTCAGCTTGAAGGTATTTGTCACAAGGACGAGGACAGAAGGGTGGAGTAAACATATCTGCAATATTTTCTGTATTTCTTTATTGCAGTATAATTCACTGCATCTGTCTTCTGTAGAGAAACCTATCTTCAACATGATATCACTTACTTCACAATTTAGGATGAGTCAGAAGTGAGCAAGAGGTGGCATTCTATCAGGGCTCTGTAAGTTGATATAATGTTTTTCTTGTTGTCTTGATATAAAAATGTCACCCTGTTGTCACCCTAAATTGATCTCATTGCCACAACTGAGTATTTATTTTTACCAATGAGAATACAAAGGATATTTGTACTCTTAATCTCAGTAGGCTTGCAAACCAGTAGAGGAGGGGAGTGTTACTTTCCCAGGTAGCATAGACTCTCCAATTTGGATATTCTTCTAAAATCCCCATAAACTATGGAATTAGCCTGTAACAGAAATTTCCTGAATGATTAGCAGAAGACATGAGATCCTGGGTTAGAAATAAAGAACTTTATAGAGCCAGCCAAATAACTCAGCAGATTAAAGCACCTGTAAGCAGGTGGTGGAGCGTGCCTGTGATCCCAGGTCTTGGGAGGCTGCAAATAGGAGAATCACTCGAGTCCAATCTAGTAGTGAGACCCTGAATACCCTGTAGACCCTTCCCTAAAAATACAAAAAAAAGAACTTTATAGCAAATAGCCACAGAATTTGGGGAATCTGCTGCTTTTCCATAAAGAAGCAAGCCAGTCTGCTCTTTGTCTGAGACAGCTATATTATTTCATGTCGCAAGTGTGACACCTGCATATCAGTGTGAGACATGGCCTGGGTCTCAGGGGTTGCAAGCTTGGCACAATTATCAAACTGTGGAGGAACTCAAGAAAACCAAGGAAGATTGTCTCTCTCAGGGCAGGCAAAAAGCTAAATGATCACACAAATATCTTAACCACTGAAGTCTGGAGTTCAGAAATTTTATTAGAAACTTATGGTTGATGGTTATGTTGGTCACAAAAAAGAAGAAAAGATTACATGTGATAGTAACACATTTATTACCTCAATAGGCAGAAGTGGTTTGATTAAGAAGAAAACAACAGTGATGGCAAGCTTAGTGGTAGGAAATGGAGGAATACATATTTGAGAGTTTTAATACTAATTAACAAGGATGAGGTTGGATTAATTATACTAAGAAATACAATGTAAAGCTATCATTCTCAATATTCATTATTAATGCTTTGAAGGCAGTGAGGCTAAACTACAGAAATCTGATGACAATCAAGTGAGTGGAAATGAAATCTCCATTCATCCATATATACAGGTTGTCTATTAAGTATCCCTCGTAAGGCCAGCAAGATAGCTCAGCAGACTAAACACCTGCTTAGGCAAGCACAGGGACTGGGATTTGATCCCAGCACCCCATGCTGTGCTGGCCCTGCTCCTGAGCATGCTGAGTTAGTCATCAAGTCTGGGCATGATGGTGCATGCCTGTAATCCCAGAGCTGGGGGGCCTGAAAACAGGAGAAGCACTACTAGTCAGAGCTGTATAGTGAGACCCTGTACCAAATACATAAAACATCTCCCTCCAAAAGCATAATAGAAACAGTAGAACAAAGACAGTGTTTTAAGCTTCAATTAGTTGTATAGTAGTTGATGATAATGTGGGGATTTAAAACTCTATGCTTCCATGAGATAAAAATCTATGAGCTGTAAGTCATTATTATTCATCAGCACAGAGCCAAGTCCTGGTCCACACCCATGTCTGCTTGGCCTAATTCCCTTCGTGAGCGCCAGAGCCAAGTAAGAGGTTGTGGCCCATAGTGACCTTTTGTACCAGAAGCTTCGCTGATTCTAGCAGGAAATTGGGTTTCCTCTGCTTGGGTCCAGAGGACACTGTACAGACATTGAAGCATTTCATGATCCTCTTGTGAGGCCAACAGAAATGAAGCGACATTTTCCAGAACACAAGTAGATGTCCATAGGCAGACACAAGAAAGATACACATGAGAAGAGTAAGACCCCTTGTTTCGGGGGAAGGAAAAAATGGACCAATGACTGTTAGCAATGTCTTCCTAAACTTAACTGTGTATGCAAAAAATAACATTAAAACATGGAAATTATTGAACAGAATTAAAGTATTATTTAATATAGAAAAAAGGACAAATAAATATTTGAAAATAAATTGTTTTCTAAAAGTAATGTGATCACTTTCGCATTAATATAATAAATACAGCCTCTTTGATCATGCAAAAAGCTGTATATGTAGTGTGTGTATGTATGAAATTATAGAATCCATTTGTATATTTTTAAGTAAAATTCCATTTCAGGAAAAGAAATACTTTTCAATTTATATATAGAAAAAAGAGTTTTAGAGTATATTTTGTTATTGAAATTGAGGCATTGTTTCCAACTCCCCGAAATTGCTTTTTCTTTCTTGATTATTTTTCTGATTATCTTGTTTTCTATTCCATAACCTGCCTTATCTTACCTGAATAGCTAGTCATTCTTTTCTTTAGCCATTTGCAAGTGTATAATATAGGGACAAAGTGAAAACTTACCTTTAAGAAAGGCAAAAGCAAACACCTTCCTCTGGAAGTTTGCTGGAATTAATACACAATAAACAGATAAATTTTGAGGAAAAAAATGCATCATTTATTAATATGCATGGGGGAAAATCATGGCACAGGAGTGATAAGCAGAGTATGCACCTCCCTACAGAACCAGATGGCAGAGACTTAAGTAACTTCCCAAGCCACAGAGAAGAACTGGGCTTGTACAGGGAGGGAGGGGCACCCTGGGGAATGGAGAGAGGAGTGCGCGCGCGCACACACACACACACACACACACACACACACAAAGTGGTCTCATTCTCTAGATAGTCTCTTAGGCAATCTCATGGAATTGCTCTGAGAAGAGCAGATGAAAACTCTGTACAGCAGAGCATTCTGAGCAGTCATATTTACTAATTGTGTTCTCTGGTGGCTGATCTTTTCTGGTCAATGGGAGCTCACAACAATGGGATTTTATTTTTTCCAAAATAGAGTGTCAGTGGAAGCCTTTCTCTCTGTGGGGGTAGAAAAAATTTAACAGTGTGGTGGAAAAGGGAAGGAACTTTCACCATATCTCATAGTTAAGGGTTTTGTTTTTCCCAGCTCCAGCTATAATGCAAAATACTATGACCTTCCCTAACCATATTTGAATTTTAGAAGAGAGCTACAAAATATTTAATAAAGCATCTAGTTGCTAATTCATAAATCTATCTCTGGTGCACTTCACCAAATAAAGATTTCTATGCCTCACCTCAGACTGAATCTTTAACTTTAGGCCCTTTTGAGGGAATGCTACGCAACCAATAAAAAGTTTCTAATCCAAGCAGTCAGCTAGATGTTTTGTCTAATATTAGGCATCCAGATTTTAGTTGAGAACACATAGATGTTTGAATGAATTTTTCATTTGTCATCAGGATTTTTGGCACCAAAGACACACAGTCTTTAGAAATCACAGAAAGAATTCATTCTCTCAGCATTTCATGTGCCTGCCTCACAATATTGTCCTTCTGTTGAAAAGAAAGTTCCACTGTGTATTGAAAGTGTCAGCAGCATGGAAATTTGTCAAGATAGAGAAGCTGGATATTTACGAGGCTTTTTGTCCTTTAGGAAGCTACTTTCAGGAAGAGCTGAAGTTGCTAACTATGTCACTCAGGAATAGGTGAGGTTATGCTGTGGTAAGCCGTTTGAGGTCTCCAATCTCACTGAGAGAAACAGGAAAGGTTTATTTTTCACTTCCATTGCATGTTCAGCATGGGGCCACCTGGAAGGAGCAACAGTCTCTGCTTGGTAGTTATTGAGGGACTCAATTGAAGAGCTTCATCTCAGTGTGTATTGATTTCTGTATTTGCTCCCCAGGGAAGAAGGGAGATGGTTGGTCTCCTACTGATACTTTGTAAAATCTCAAGACAGAAAGAATCTGGCCAAGACTATTCACAGGAACACATCTAACTTCATGCACTCACGAATCCACAGTTTCCCTGAGGGAGGCCCAGAAGGGAGATGTGGACCAAGTATCAGTGCACAGTAGGAATATCTGTCACACATCAATTCCAGATATCAGAGGAAAAATTGGCCCAAGTGAAATTTTCTTAAAACTGAGGTTCTAGAGCTGGCCAAATAGCTCTGCGGATTAAGGCGCCTGCTTTGGCAGAAGCAGCAGCCAGGGTAATCCCCTGAGTGCTGTGCCAGCCCCACCCCCAAGGTACGCTGAGAGGGCAATTAAAACTGGGCATGGTGGCATGAGCCTATAATCCCAGCTCTTTGGGAGGCTGAAAACAGGCGGTTCACTATGAGTCCGGTCTCCGTAGTGAGACGCTGTACACCCTGTACACCCTGTAGATAATTTCTAAAATACAAAACAAAACACAAACAAACAAAAAACTGGAGTTCTTCCTAAAGCAAAATTAAGCATTCTTTTGTTCCCTCAGACTAAATAGAACCTAACAGAATATGCTTTATTTGGAATTTAAAAGTTTATTCTTCTTTCTCTTTGGAAAAAAAATATCTAAAATTAAATTTTCTCTGAAAGTTTGAAAAGTAGACATATAAAAGCTCTACTAGTAGAGCTCTACTACTGCGCTAGAGCTCTACTACTGTGCTAGATAAATGAAAGCTCTAATACATAAATGCTCTAGTAGAAAAGAGATAGCAGGGGCCAGGGAGATGGCTCAGTGGAATAAGCGCTTCCCTGGCAAGCGCAAAACCCTGAGTTCAATCCCCGGTTCCGCCAAAAAAAAAAAAAAAAAAGAAAAGAGATAGCATTTTACTCACTTCTGTTTCTCAAATGTCTGTTTTGTTGTTGTTGTTGTGTTCTTTTGGTACACAGTCTCACTACGCAGCTCAGACTCATATTAACCCTCCTGCCTCAACCTCTCCAGTGCTGGGATTACGGGCATGCCCCACCATGCCCAGTTTCAGTGGTTGGCTTAGCACAAGGCCAGCATGGCATGTGATACCAGGGATTGAATCCTTGTCCTTGTGCTTTCCAGGCAGATGCTTAGACACCAAGCTCTCTCCTCATCCCTCTCAAATGTCTTATGTGCCTACCACTACTTTCAGCACAATGTTCATATGCAATAAACAATTATTGCATAGTATAAAAAAGACATGCTACATCAAAAACAATGTAGATATGTTATAAAAAGGACAATGCTTTGTGTTCCAGGACACAATATGGAGGATAAATTCAACACAAAAACTGTATGATTTAAGGATGACAATTTCATATTTTCTAAAGCATTTGCTCACAAATGGTTATACCTAGAATTTTTAGTCTCAAACTGCAAGCACAAGCCTGATAAATATAATGGCAAGAAACTGTCCACATTCTTGTTTGGCTTAAAATATTTATTACTAGTTCAAAAATACATAAATTAATTTCTGTGCATATAGTGTGGTATACTCCATAATTTATATGGTACTTATGTATGCCATGCACTGTTCTGAATATGTATAACAAATATTTTGAGACATGATGACTCTTGAGGTAAACATTATCATTATTATTATTTTTGTTTTAAAGATGAGGGGTCCAAGTAAGATGGTCTCACCACCATTATGCGAAATAGTGGTGCACACGAACCCAGTAGTTTAACCTCAAATTGTGATACTTTCCTAGACACTGTGGGCCAGTCAGTATGAAAAGGGCTCTGACTAAGACAAACTCATCCTATAGTCATACTGTCAAGAATAAGACAAGGGGGCCAGCCAAATAGCTCAGCGGATTAAAGTACCTGCAAGCAGGCTCAGGGAGTGGGGATTCGATCCCCCAGCCTGCAGTGCCAGTCCCCTCCACCACCTGGGGTGCACTGAGACAGCAATTGAGATGGCGTGGTGGTGCTCACCTGTAATCCCAGCACTTGGGAGGCTAAACACAGGTGGATCACTGTGAGTCCAATCTAGTAGGGAGACCCCAAACATCCTGCAGACCCTGTACTAAAAAAAACCGAAAAGAATAAGACAAGGATGCCTGCTTTCTCCACATCCACTCAACACAGCCCTGGATATTTCAGACAGAGAAATTAGATGCCACACTGTCGCTTACACCGTATCTACACTATCTCCCACACAGAGCCCACATTTTCCCCACACTTTCACCCTCTTCGTGCCCCATAGTGGCCATAACCTGTGCTCCACACTGCCCTCATTCACTACCCTCTGCACACACTGTCTGCTTTACTCCCCCTTACGATGCGACTCCATGGCGTCTGCGTGTGGCCCCTTACACTGTCTCCCACACTGCCCCGTACTCCCTTCTGCTATCCCCTGCATAGTCCCCTATAGCATATAAATGATCTCCAGAACCCTTATTTTGTAAATTTGAAACTCTGTATCTATTCAGTTCTTTTTCTATAATTTCCATTTTCTATTGATTTCTACAGTTTTTCACTTATCACGACTATTTTTCTTCTCATGAGCAAATTTGTGGTAGGTGTTTTCAAAGCTTTGTCTGCCAATTGTGATAACTTGGAAATCTTGAGATCAGTTCCTGCTGTCTGCTTTTGACCTATATATGGATTATATTCTCCCTCTCTCTCCCTCCCTCCCTCCCTCTCTCTGTCTCTCTGTCTCTGTCTCTGTATCTCTCTCTCTCTCTCTCTCTCTCTCTCTCTCTCTCTCTCATTGTGAGGAACTGGACTAAATAAGGACACATGACATAAATTGAAACCCAATATAATATAATAACTAAAATTTTATGCCAGGTGGTTAGGTTACCCTAAATTTAAAAAAGAATTACCTTTTATCAATTTGTTTAAGGTTTGTCAGCAGCTGCATATTCCATAAGGAAAGTGTTTATTATAGTGTTTGGAAATCCCGATTGACCCAAACAAGCAGATTAGGCTACAACTAATTTAAACACACTGCTCTATTATCACAAAATCCACTAATGTCCTAGAACAAAGAGGAAAGCTTGGAAAGGTATGTTCTGAGTGTGGAGTCCTGACAGGTCTATTAGAGGCTTTGCTTTACTTTAGCTTCCTATCCAGAGCACTCCTGTTTAAGGCCAGAAGAAGGAAATTCTACTACATCTGCCTTCCAAAGAAAAATTAGGCTGGCAAGGGTTCAGTAGTCATGTCTATAGAGAATAGTGGGGGACGAAAGAGTTTTTCACCATGGAATCAAGCTCATCTTCAATGAGTAAACTTCCCCATTACTGACAGGCAGGTTCACAGTACCCAGTTGTATACCCTTGCACTACTGTGGCAGTTGTGTTCACCTTTTTGGGGTGGGAGGGTATTAGGAATTGAACTCAGGACCTTGTGCTTGCCAGGCAAGCACTGTGCTGCTGAGCTATATTCCCAACCCTGTGTTCACCTTTTCAGAGGTCCTTACTACAAACTCTACCTGGAAATCCAGCAGGAATAAAATTAGAAGCAATAAGACATCATAAATATACTGCCATAATTTATGATTCATAAAACAGAAATACTAATACAACTACTAATAAAAAGATATAGGCTCAGAATATGTCATAGTGTGAAGGACTAGACAGGTCACCTTAGAAAATGGAGGCAAAGATTACTCACTGTCATGTGGGAATTCTTGGGAACAGAGTTCAGCTAAAAGCTAGGTCTCCTGAATGTTGAGCTATTAATCTTTCATGACATGACATTGTCAGCAAAGAGGCTGTGTAAGGCCTTGGGAGTTCTTTCTTTTTTCCTTTAAGAAAAGTGTTCCCTTATCAGTCAAGCTTTTATATTTCGAGAGTTAATTTTGATTTTCAAATTGACCAGTCTGAGAAATACCTAGGAAATTAGTAAAGCGCACTTCTGGGTGTGTCTGCGTGGGTCTCCGGGGTGTGACCTTCGGGAAGGTATAACATCCCTAAGCCCTTCCCCTCCGCTTTTCCCCGCTCTTTGCTTCCTAGCAGCCATGAATTGATCAGCTTTTCCCCACTCTGCCCTTCTGACATGATACTTCTTCCCTGGAGTCAGCTGATTATGAATAGAGACTGATCCAAATGGAGTATTCCTTTCATTAAATTGCCTCGGTATTTTGTTCTAGCAATGAAAAGCTGACTGCTATATCTATCAGTCATGCTCATAATTTACAAGGCAGCAACACTGTTCTGCCAGAGCACATCTTCTGGGGAGTAGTGACTCCCTAGACTGTTGTTCACGAATAACTGTGCCCACCCTGGGTTGGGATGGCACTGAGAGCTGAGAGGGAGGGAGACTGAGCAGTTCTGCTACTTTAGAGTGAATGTTTATGTCTCCCTCAAATTAATAGGTCAAAGCCTTAACTCCCAGTGTTGATGTATTTAGAGATGAATATAATTAAAGCTGGATGAGAACGTAAGCATAGCTCCGTGACCCCGTGGGATTCGCATAAGGTAGGGATAATAGAACGTGCATCCTATCAATATGAAATAGGAACTAGTGCAGAACACTGTGGATCTTGATAACTGACAAAGGAGTTACATAAGATGCACAGGCTTATTAACTTGTAAATCACATGCCTGTCATATCCCGGAAGCACTTATGGAAGTGTCCCTTTGGACAAAAGTTTTAATCTTCCAAAATGGCAGTTAAAAATAAAAGCAAATCAAAGAGCAGAGAAAGATTACTTTGTCTTAGGCAAGCGCTTAAAGGGAATTAGCACCCGCATCTCATATCTTTCAGAGCCTCGCTTGGAGGATTTCACTGGACCCTATCTGCCCTGCTCAACAGGGAGAGTTCTCAGGAACCTTAATCTCAGTCCTGGCCTTATCAAGACTAGAATAAATGATCAAAAGAGAGAAAGGCTGAGTGTTAAAACTTTGGTCCTTATTTAAAGCATACAAAAGATCTAACTGTAAATGCAAACAGTAAAAAAAAAAAAATCCACTTGCCTCCTGGCAAAAATATTACCTTTCTGAGAAGATGTCCTAGGTTTCATAATTTCATCACCAGCAATAACACTGCTTAATGTGGCATACAACTAACTTTCTGATGCATAGGTAAATGTGGATTTCTTTTTGTGAATTTGGAATTATAAACACATAATTTCTTATAATAATTTTAATGATTACAGACTATTAAATCAAAAAATAGAATTCACTATTTTCTTAGGTACTTAACTTGTTTTAACATAAATTTTTGTTGATATAATCATTTTATGAATGCTTATTTGACCAATTAAATGGTAAAATCTTGTGGTAGATTTGGTCACTATTACTGTACATCTCATCCAATAGAAGGACCCAAAATAGAGTGGGTGGCCCATGCCATTGGCTGAGACAATGAGTGCTTGACTCAAACATGCCTTGCCCTCAAAACAGTTCATAAATCTTAGTTATACATAATAACAGTCTCTGTTTCTTCTAAAATGCCACTCTTGTTTCTCTCTCTCTCTCTCTCTCTCTCTCTCTCTCTCTCTCTCTCTGTCTCTCAACTCTATTGTTGAGACACAGAAAAAAACTATTTTCAAGTACTATAATATACCAACCATTGACCTAAATACATTTAAAAATTGAATCTCAATCTCAATCTCTAAAGACATGTTGAAAAGAAAAACAAATTTTATTCATGGACCATAAACACACTACCTAGTAGCCTCACCAACCAGTCCAATCTTGGGAAGATCTTAGGAATCCATGTAGAAGAACTCTCTGTCCCCTTTGCCAAGGGACTGTCTGAGGTGACAGAATCCTGGAGTAAGCTGCAGCTCAGAGAACCTGCTGCGGAAGCGAGTCAATCCTGTGCAGGCTAGGTGGAACTCAGTAGCTTGGGAACTGGGACATTAGCGTGAGTTCAAGACAGCTCTGCTCATCAGACGGTCTTGCTGTAGCCCTGTGAGTTCATCTGCAGAAAGAAACAAAACATTTAAAGGAGAAATTTGGAATGATAAGTCATAAGTCATTATCCAATTCTGGAGAAAGGCAGAAGAACTAGTACTCAGATTTTTGTGCTTATCCTTAGAAGGACTTGTCCAAATATATATATATT
>NW_004524667.1:3726600-3729651 GCF_000260255.1 Octodon degus | reverse complement strand
TGAATTGTAGTGAAAATATATCACTTACTTAAGTGAACAGAAGTCAGTTCACTTTTTAATGGCCTTTAAAAAAAATTAGTGAAATTCTTAGATTGTTTTTATCTCATGTACAATAGACAAAAAATACTATATTATGACTGATAGCTAAAAGAATATAGTGAAAGACATTTACTTTCTTTCACTTTATAAATTTTGAATAGTTCTAAATTTATGTAGCATAACACAAATTTTGAATAGTTCTAAATTTATGTAGCATAACACATTTAAGCAGCTGGACAGGTAAGGAATCAATCTTTACTAATAATGACAAGAAATGCTATAGTAAGTCAAGGTGCATGAGGGTTTTACATTAGAGAAATGAAGAAAGGATGGTAACTGGAGTTTCCAATATTCAGCTATATTTTATTTTAGAGAAAGTATAACCTTAGAAAGGTAACCAATTTATACAATGTAAGGATATAAAATGAATCCAGTATCTTTTGTGATTTGTAACAAACTTTCTGTATATAGAACTTTAAACTTCCATAAAAATTATAAAATATAAATAAAATAACTTATTGAAGTTAATACTTGGATGCTATCAAGAGGATCACTGGGACAGTTATCACTTTGTACAAGTGACTCAAGCGAAAAGGTTTTATGGAATCAGAAGAAATTCCTTTAAAAAAAAAAAAAAGAAATTCCTTTTTTCCTTGATGGTTATGAATAGGTCAGATCTTCTCTAAATGACCAATGCTCACTGATAAATTCCAGCATACCTAAGAGATGGTGCTTAGATAACTTTGCTAAAAAAAAATTAGGTACCTTCTTTTGATTCTGAAAACTACAACTAGAAGATACAATGTTCTCAAGTGTCAAAGACCAAAGTAAATAAAATTATTTCCCAACCAAACTCTCTTATCGCATCACAAATTCCTGTTTTCATCCCAACTAAGAGCCCAGCTATACAAGTAACTGTTAACTTTATTTAATATTTATGCAGGTCTCTGTATTGTCTTAATAAGAGAGAAGATAACAAAAAACGAGAGAAGAAAGGATCCAATGCTTTTCAACAAAACTGGCACTTTGGAGAGATGAAGGATTTAATGTGTGCATTAGTAGAAAAGGATGGAGATAGAAAAAAGGAAATCTTCCCATTTAGTAAGTGAACTAGAAATGCACAAGGATTGAAGACATTACTCCCAATTTTCTGTCCCCCTGACATGGTATGTCTGCTCAACATGAAGTAAGAGAGAACCACAAAGATCTCTTTGCCAGCCACCATCTAGTGTAGGTCTAGAATCACTTTCTACCAAAATTACCATACCAGTGGCACCAACTTCGATGCCAAGGGCCTAAAAATCTTCATCCTCCAAGCTACATTGTATAGGATTCCTTTTACCCTTAGCATTTTTAGTATTTTGGGCCTCACTTCTCCTTCACATTTCTGAGGCAGAATTTGTACTTCAGGATGAAGAACTACTTATGCAGAGAAGGATTTAGAGGAAAAAAATAATTAATTTTCAAAGATCATCAAAAAGTACTATGCTAAATGCTTGTGCCATCTCCTGCATGACTTGAATGATTTATTTAAAAAACACAATATAATCAACCTCCAAAGGATGTTTGAAAAAAGAGCTCGGGAGGCACAGAGACAGACCTCAGCCAAAGCAGGCTGTGGAGCACTGGAGTTGGAAACACAAGTCCACAAGCCAGCTGTACTACTAATCAGTTCTGTGAGCTTTCAACAGACTGCTTAAGCCTCCTTAGCATTCATTTCCCAATCTATAAAATGATTATTTGTGGCTAAAATTCAACAGAATGGTATAGGAAAGCCTTTGCCATTGTCATTTATTAGTGTTAGTATCATTGCTCTAAGTACAGCTCAAGGAAGTGACATCCTTATGTTCTCCAAGACAAACATTTCAAAAATTCAAATTATTAATAAGCAATTCAGAAAATAAGATACTCGATGCTTCCTCGTTACATTTTTATGTTTATTTCTACAGCAACATTTCCTTCTTCTAGTAAACATGGAATAAGAGAGAAAAGAGCAGAGGAAGGGGAAGTGCCCAAGGAAAATGACTAGACTCTGACGCTTCACTCTAGGTGGGGTGGAGGGGATGGTTTGCACCGACGGCCTTTTGAGTCTAATGTGGTTCCTGATAGCCCTTCAAATTTAAACCCAGTTACTTTGGACACAATGCTTTTCAACATGTGTATATACAACACTATAAACCCCATAAAGAGGATGTCCCAGTAGCTCCCACACCTCCATCCTGTGCTGCCTGAAGTCCTCTAGTTGCACACACACAGAAGCATGAGGTTCAGGTACAAATCCAACCTACATCTAAGCGTGTCTAGCACCTGACTCGTCTGGACATGGAGGTATGATAGCTCAGAGCCTACCAAGTTGCCATGACTCTTACCAGTAATCTTCCCAGCCACAGCTTTCTTGGGCCAACATCGCCTCAGCAAAGATCTTGCTGATGGTCTTGAGGAGCTGGCACCTGCTCATGTGAGCATCCTCTCAAGCAGAGATGACCAGGAAACCTTGCAGCATAGCGCACTTGCTGCTAGGCTGCCTGATGATACCAACAAACTACAGAAAGAAGAAAATGAAAAAAAAAGAGAAGAAAAGAAAAATAAGAAAGTGAAAAAAGAAACTGAAAAACAATGAAAGAATGAAATGAAAATGAAGAAAAGAGAAAGTGTATAAAAGGTGAAAAGTATAACAAGAGAAAATTAAAAAGAATAAAGAAAATAAAAAGAAAAGTAAAAAGAAAAACAAAAAATGAGAAAAATAGACTAATTAGACAAAAATACGCAGCAACTAGAAAAAGTTTTAGAAAACAGAAAAAACATATTCCTAAAAAGGAAAAGAGAGAGCTATGGTCAAAGTTCTTTGGTACCCCCAGATTTTCCTGAGCTAAAAAGTCCTGAAGATTTGGCCCAGTGAGGTAGTAATATAGACCCTTGGAAGTGACTAGGCATGGATTATCCCAACTGACTACAGGTGACCTTACTTTTAAGTCTCAAGTCTTCTTCACTCCTTAAAAAAGAAAAAGAAAG
>NW_004524667.1:3720350-3726484 GCF_000260255.1 Octodon degus | reverse complement strand
TCCCTTTTGTGCTGTGTTTCCTGAACAGACTGGCAGGATAGCTTTCATTATACAGTGCTACCTCACTTTGTGGACTTAAGCCACTTTAGGATTCTGGGGAAGATGACTGCAGTTGTGTATGTCACCCAATATGAAGTTCACAAACAGAGGAAAATTTTGCCAAACACTTCTGTTTACAAATGAAATTATTCATGAGTAGAAGCATTGACGAACCTACGTAGTACTGTATTTTCATTTCTTGTTTACAGTTTGGTCCTGCTTCTTTGGAGTAGATTCCACTCGGTCAAAGCCAGAGAACTTTTTAAAATATCCAATTCAATATTTTATATGGGATTTGTAGCTGTTGGATGAGAGAATAGTCAACGTAGAAGTCTTCTGCTGTTTTTATGATCATTCACCTTGTCCCTCCATAGGTAAACTGTCTTCTCCTGCCTCTGGTTTCACTCAAGATTTTCTGTCTTTGATTTTATGCATTTTTTCACAATATATCTATTTGTTTTTGTAATTAGCAGGTTGCACTTCCTGAAATTGTCCTACAGTTTTCAGATATTCTGGGGTTTTTTTTGTTTTTGTTTTTGTTTTTCTTTCCCTTTTTGTTTCCTTTAGTTTAGGAAGTGTCTATTGAGATATTTTTGAGCTCACTGGATTCTTTCCTGGCTGAGTTCAGTCTACTGATGGGCCTACCAAAGGCATTCTTTATTTGTTACACTGTTTTATCTTCTAGTGTTTTCTTCTGATTCTTTCTCAGAGTTTCCATTCCTTTTGTTCTCTTTTGTATCTATTTTTGCCTATTGTCTGCTTTTTTCCTTCAGAGAAGTTAGTCTATTAATACAGTTATTTTAAATTTCCAGTCTAAAATCTCTGCTATTCCTGACCCTAATTTGTCTGTCTCCTCAATCATTGCTTTTTTTTTTTCAGTGTACTTTGAATGTTTTTGTGGAAAGGTGATCATGACGCACTGATGATGTTAGGGCTTGTGTCTAGATGTCCCCCTAAAGACTCATGCAGTCATAAATGTGACTTTTCAGAGGTGGGTGGCTTTAGGGCCAGTAAAGTTGGGATTGAATGTGATGCTGAGATTAAGGGTGTGTGGTTACTAAATTAGTCCACCTATTGGTTTGGCAGAATTATGACTGTGAATGATGGGAAGGCCAACCCCAAGTGTGGCTGGCATCACAAAGAGTGGGTATCCTGGGAAGGATGGAAGAGTGGCAGGCTGGTGTAGCTGCTGCTGTGCTAATTGCCACTTTCTGCTCACCATGAACTGCTTCTCCTCTGTGATGTCCTCTCTCAGGTCACCTTGCCTCAGAGTCAGCTTGGTATGAACTGAAATCTCTGTAAGTTAAAGATACAATACACCTTCTTCTCTTTAACTTTGTGTGGTACATATTTTGTTTCAATGGAAAAAAAAGCTAACTGAGACAGAAATAAATAGGCTTTTCAGGTGAAGTTTTATAGTTATTTGGGTGGAAAATAAGCTATGTTCATTCTTTACTAAAGCAATTGGTATATTGAAAGTTCTATGTATTTTTCTTTTAATATAAAAGATGCTAATATATGAGTTGTTTCTTCTCAACTAAAACCTCAATATTCAGGTCTCATTGCAGCATTGGAACTTGGCAATAAATAAGTGGGTTCAAGTTTGCAATTTAGGTACTTGGTCTCCAAGAAGTTTATCATCACTGCTCTTGAATTAGAACACAGGAGCTCTCTTGATGCAGTGGTAGAGTTGGGGGAGAGGAGAAGCACTTTTGTTCCTGTGACTCAGTCTTTTAGTCAGCTTATTTCATTTCCCAGGACTGTAACCTTCGCAAAGGCTTTTTCATCATGCTCCACCCACCATCCTGCCTTAGTTGAGACAGAAAGGCTAGAGTGGACTACAGATGGTTGCATCTTTTGTCCCAGGTTTTTTAGGCTCTGAAGAAATCCAGGGTGGTTAGGTTCTGCTACAGTAGTGAAGGCAAGCTATTATAAAGCATAACAGAATGCTGTAGACCAGTGGTGGCAAACCTATGGCTTGTGGGTTGTAGCCAGCTGTTTTTTATTATTGCAAGCTCTAAAAGGTTTGCCAACACTGCTTTAGATTTATTTCAAAAATATCACTGTCTCTTCCCCTTTCAGGTAGCAAAAGGGAGTTTTCTCTCAGTTTATTCCAAATACCCAGTAAAGCTCTTAATGGTAAGGCTCGTGGAAGTGAGGGGGCTTTCTAAGACGGGGACACACACTCTTTTTAATTTTTAACTGTCAGTCTTGTATACATGACTCCCAGCAATGTGTTGGTTAAGTTTTTCTACCCTAGCGCTGACTCCAGCAGTGGTTTCTGCTTTCAGGCCTTTATTCCTCGTACAATTCTCTGTGTTCATTTGTCTCCCTGATTTTGCGAGCAGTGGTTTGCCCTGTGACTTCAGAAAGATCCAAGAAAAGTTGCTGGTTTTCAGTCTCTTTAGGTGTTTTTCTTTGTGAAGTAGGACTGATGACTTCCAAGCTGGACATCAGTAGTCTGAAAACACAAACCCATAAACAACCTGTACTACTAACCACTTCTGTAAGCTTTTAACAGACTACTTAAGCCTCCTTAGCATTCATTTCCCAATCTATAAAGTGATTATTTGTGGTTAAAGTTCAACAGAATGGTATAGGAAAGCCTTTGCCATTGTCATTTATTAGTGTTAGTATCATTGCTCTAAGTACAGCTCAAGGAAGTGACAACCTTATGTTCTCTAAGACAAACATTTCAAAAATTCAAATTATTAATAAGCAATTCAGAAAATAAGATACTCGATGCTTCCTCGTTACATTTTTATGTTTATTTCTACAGCAACATTTCCTTCTTCTAGTAAACATGGAATAAGAGAGAAAAGAGCAGAGGAAGGGGAAGTGCCCAAGGAAAATGTCTAGACTCTGACGCTTCACTCCAGGTGGGGTGGAGGGAATGGTTTGCACCGACGACCTTTTGAGTCTAATGTGGTTCGTGATAGTCCTTCAAATTTAAACCCAGTTACTTTGGACACAATGCTTTTCTTTTCTATGACAAATGATGGCATCACATACATTCTTATACATCTTCCAATACATGTGTATCTGTATTGCTGTTACACAAAGGTGAAACACCTAGGACCAGGGATATATTAATTTTTATGTCTAGCAAGTGATAGCAAATGCAACACACTTTCTTCAGTGGTGAGATCCTTTTCATTGTTCCAGGTCCTCTCTAGAACTTGGCACTGTCAGGCTTTTTCATTTCAGCTAATGTGTTGGATGTGTGGTGGTGACTTTAATTGATATTAAAATGATTATTATTTATGTTGAAAATAATTTGGGTATCTTCTTTGTAAACTATCTGTTCAAATCTTCTGTCTAATTTTTATAGGTTATTCCTTTTTCTTATTGATTTATATGACCTACTTCCATGTTCTGGATATAAGCATTTTGTTTTTGATGCCAAGTTGTGTAATTATGTCCAAAACTACCATAAAGAAGATCAGAGAATGGCATATAAGTTTGTTGCTGTATCACAGCTTTACCAGAAAGCTGTAAGTTCTAATTCATTTGACTGATGTAAAATAATCATTAAATTCAGGCTTTCAAAAAAAATAATGAAAAAATGGGGCCGGGGAGATGGCTCAGTGGAATAAGCGCTTCCCTGGCAAGCGCAAGGGCCTGAGTACAATCTCCAGTTCTGCCAAAAAAATAAATAAATAAACAAATAAAATAAATTCAGGCTTTCAGTTGCCTGGGGGTTTACTTTTGTGTATCAGTCTCTTGTATTTTTAACAAAATTTAATAATTGACATGATTTTTTTAATATGTGAGAATAGCAGTGAAATATGGCTTTAGGAAAGCTGCTACAAGTTTCACAAACTAATAGTATAACAAATATTTCAAGTTCATTTCATTGTTAAGTGTGTACTCTTGAGACTGATTCCAATAGTCAAATTCCAAATAGTTCAAACTATAGACATTGAAATTGCAGGCCTGAAATTGTAGGCTTGAAACAATGAATCAATCAGTGGCCAGAGCAGAACCTCCCATTGTGCCACCTTTTAGGTTCATCTGACTGTGGGTTCATCTTTCCTAGGACAGTCAGAAGTATGTCTCTATAGTACAGATTATCTAAATTGGATCAGACAGGTTGAGACTGGCAGTATGAGTATCTACTAATTATGAGAAAAAGTGCTTTGGGGGCCAAGGCTGAGAAGACAACCTCGTTGAGATAGCCAAGTAGATGACTTGTGTCAGAATATGAAAAGAAGAATTGGATGATAGCTCCAAGCTTTACACCCCATTTTAAATGAAATTGTATTAAAAATAAGTAGAAATTGTTCAGGCACAGACCAAGATTTGACTGGGGTTTAGAATCCTTTTGAAGAACAATGTGGTCTTCATCTGTTCGCCCTGATCTGAATTTTGTTCCTCTGGGTAGCAGGGTGTCTTCTCAGGAGTCACAGCCATTCCCAGGAAGAGTAGATACAAGGCTGTATTTGCTCTGTACTCAGAAATCTACTGTTGAGACTACTGCCCTTCCTGCTGAGAAGAACAATAGCAAGAAGGATTTCTCTATCCCCCTGTCTGTATTTGGGCAGTTTGGGTGTGCTGCAAGGAACTGCTATGTGTACAGTGTTGAATCTGTGGCAAGAGGAAATAAATCAGAGTTGGAAGTAGAGCAGGGTCTTTCATGCTAGCCTTGAGTTGAAGAACTAAGTGAATACCAGGTTAGAGAATAGAGTGGCTTTTGTGATGGAAACCTATCACTACTCAGGATGGTAGGGCCAGTGATTGCATCATATACATGGGTTTAAGAAATCTTAAAAGTTTAGTCCGGTAATTAAGAGGTCAACTGCAAGTTTTTATTGAGATGTTTTTAGTGTGTTTTATTTTACTGTTTTCTTTTTAATCAAAGGAAATGATAGTGGGAAGAATGGAAAAAACTTTAGTAGGCAACAAAGCTATTCATTATTAAAGATATCATTATGACATTATTTTCACTTTCAACTTGTTTGTTGGAGACAAACTGTAAATTTTCATGTAAACTGTGATTTGGTGCTATAGTCTTCCATTTATACTTAGAAAATTTCCATGCAGAATTTTATTACCAGTTTTGACCTGTGCTCTATCTCTTGCCCTACTTTTGGATGCTTTAAAAATATGGGAAACAAAATCAATTGAATATTTTAGTTATATGACAGTAGAGAAAATACTTGCTTTTCTACGTACAGGGTCTACATAGATTGGACTCGTAGTGATCCTGTTTTCAGCCTCCCAAGTGCTGGGATTATAGGTGTGCCGCACCACGCAGTCTTAATGGCTGTCTCAGGAAACCCCAGGAGTGGGCCCAGCACAGAACACCAGGGATCAAACCCTGGTCCCTGCACGCCTAAGCAAAGTGCTTCAGTCCACTCAGCTATCTTGCCAGCCCTGATAGTTGCATTTTTTATTGATATATTTCCAGGATTTAGTACATAGCTGGCTCTCAATAAATGCCAATTGAATAAATTTCATCTTCTATATTGCCTTATTTCAAACTTCCAAAACAAGAAGCTCTGCTAGGCTTCACATCAATTTCCCTTGCAGTAGCAGCCTTTAAAGGTTTAACCCAAACATTCGTAATAAGTCAAAAAGTTGCTACTGGGGAGGTGATGTGCTTCAGACATCCAGGTCAGGGTGGTGTTTGAAAGAAACTCCATAAAGATGTGGCATTTTTACACAGTGAAGTATTACACAGCTATAGAGAAAGATCAACTTGAGGCTTTTACAGGTAAATGGATATAATTTGTTTCCCTAGTGTGAGAATCTGAAAAAGTAAATAAAATCCAAAATATACAGTAGGTATTGTGAAAGAAAAATAAATTGCTCAAAAGGAAAAAACAACCTGGATGAGATAAAGGAGAAAAGAAAGAAGGAAGAGGTGGGGGTATAATATATACCTAAGATACTTATACAACTAATTTCTATTGGTTTATTGAAAGGAACAGTTAATGCCTAAGAATTTTTTAACCAACTTTACATGTTTATATCTGGTAATCTGAACAATTTCTTTGAAGACAACTATAAGCAGTATAACAACCATTGTTAAAGTCCTATCATGTGTTTTGAAATTCTGTATCACTTTTAATATTTTTATTATTTTTTATTAT
>NW_004524667.1:3708984-3718634 GCF_000260255.1 Octodon degus | reverse complement strand
ATGAACAGGGCTGGTGTTTAAAGGATGACTCTAGATAGCTAGGTGAAGAGAAAGCTCTCCAAGCACCTATGTGACACCAGATTTGTTATAAATTCTTTTGCAACCTTCTGATCACTTTGGCTATACTTTGGTCTTTATAGAAAGAAAGAAAGAAGAAAGAAAGAAAGAAAGAAAGAAAGAAAGAAAGAAAGAAAGAAAGAAAGAAAGAAAGAATTTCACAGTGTTGTAATTGCTAGCCTGCCCAATTAAACAGAAAAAAAAGAAACTTAAACATTAAAATTGGAAAGGAAATAAAATTGTTTCTATACCTAGATGACATGGTCTTACATATGTGGAAAACACTAAAGATTTCTTTTAAGAACCAGTTACAACTAATAAACAAATTCAGCAAGTTTACAAGATATAAACTACACACAAAAATTAGTTCCATTTTTACACACTAACAATGAACAATTCAAAAAGGAAAATTTAAAAATCCATTTACAATGACATCATAAAAATTATATACTCCGAGATAAACTTAACTGAGGACATAAAAGATAAATACACTGAAAACTACATAATTGTGCTTCAAAATTAAAGAAGGCATAAATAAGTAGAATGATATCTATGTTCACAAGTTAGAAGGCTGAATATTTTAAGATGAAAATAGTATCTAAAATAACCTACAGACTTATGCAATCCCTATCAAATGGTATATTTTGAAGAAAGAAAAAATCCATCCTAAATTAATGTGTGATTTGTAAGGACCCTGAATACTGAAAAAAATCATGGAAAAGAAGAACAAAGTTGGACTCTCACTTTCCAAGATTCAAAACACATTACAAAGCAATAATAATCAAATCAGTGTGGTGCTAGATAAAGGTGTGTAGACCAATAGAAAGTACTTAGTATAAGCCCTCACACCTATACTCACATGATTCTCAACAGAAATGCCAGGACTGCTATACATGAAACATACTGCCCTAGAAGGTACTGTGCTCAGTGAAATAAGCCAGTCATAAAAGATGATAGATCTTTTCCAAATTGGAAGGCAACCAAGAGCTGGAAGAACCAGAGAGTGAGATGAGGAGAAGGGAACATAAAAGAATTAAGATATATTATGTACATGCAGCTACTCTCCACAGTGAATGTAATCATTACGTACTACAAATACGTATGAAGAAAAATAAGAAAGTTAAAAATAGTATTCCTCATATATGAAGTTCCTTAAGTAATCAAATTCATAAAGACAAGAAGGTAGAATAGCAGCTACCATGGACCGAGAAGGAGGGGAGAATAGGTAGTGGTTAGATTCATGTGTACAATATTTCAGTTTGGGATGATGAATAAGTACTCAAGATTGATGGTGGTGATGACTGCACATGGGAATGTACTTAATTCCATGTAACTTAAAAACACTTAAAAACAATAAAGATTTTATACTAAACAGATGTTAGGTAGATCCAGTGTACCTCAGTTCACAAACACTTTTGTTTATAAACAATTTGACTTGTAAATAGAAGCATTTGCATAATTCTGTTTTTGTTTGTGAATTCCTTCTCAGTGTCTTACTTACTCCTCTCTCCTTGCTGGGACAAATACCTGACACTCAAAATGAAGGAAGGAGAGGTTTATTTAGCTCACAGTTACTGGAGGTTTCAGTCCATGCACAGCTGGCTCCAAGGCAGAGCGGCACATGGCAGAGGGCAAACTTTCATGGCCGCAGCAAAGACCAAGGGCAAAAGGAGTAGCAGCAGCTCAAGCAGCCAGCTTCTCTTCCCTCCTTACATTGTAATGCAAATTGCCTGCCCCAGGGCAGGTGCAGCATCCACACCCATAGTAATCAATCACAAACTCCAGAAGCTGCCCCATGATTACAAGAGTCTTTGAGGGGACACCTAGACACAAACCATAATATTCAGGTAACAAATACAACCATGACTTCATGAACATGAATGTAGCCCTTTTTTCCCCAGAATTGTGGAAAGAATTTAATTCAATTCAATACATTAACTGAGATGCCAGCACTTCATATCACTATATAGATATATCTAAATATAGATATATATAATATTGTAGCTCTGCAACATGTATCTATATAGATATATCCATATACTGTATCTATATCTAATATATCTCACAATAAAAAACAAAGACAAATGTACAGAAACACAATAGCACCTCTCAAAGAAAATTGTTAATAAGAATTTATATGCACACATATCCTGTTGTTAATATGTCATGGTCAATTTTAGGTGTCACTTTAGTTATAAACCTAGAGATATTTATCTAGCTGGTAAAGGAGTACTTTGGCATGTGTCTGTCAAAGTGTTTCTAGGTGTACTTTGTATGTTTCAGTGAACTGAAGAAGGAAGATACGTTCTCAGTGTGGGTGAACACCACTCCCTAGACTAGGGGCATGGACACATGAAAAAGGTAGAGGGATGATGAATTCTATCCTTGTCTCTTTGAAAGCCAAGATGTCTTTCTTCTCCTGTCCTACTCAACTTTTGTTCCCTCAAATATTTCACATTTTTAAGATATTTAATCTTTATCTAATGTTAAATTTTTATAAATAACCAAAAATTTTAAAAGCATAAATAGTATGACTATATTAAAAAGACAAATCCTTATTTCCTTTGTCATTATTAACTACAAAATATTTGAAGGACATATGTTTAAATATCTTTGCAACTCTATAAAGCTTGCATCTGCCCCATTTGCAAATACCTAAATAGTCCTCACATTTATTGGAAAAGGAAAAATTAATACTATTTTATTCCCATTTGCCGGGTTAAGAAATCATCCTCTTTTTTCTCTAATATGATAGAAAACAGTAGCATAGAAAACTAAAATAAAACTTCATTGAAATGCTAATCTCCTCTTAAGACACCAGAATAAGAAGCCTATTTAAAATTCAACTCAAAATCAAAATACCCTGAAGTCATACCAAAAGAAAAAAAAAATAGCTCATTCCCCATCCAAACTATATCTAGTTCAAAACTCAAATGATGTTCTGTGGTCTCATTTTGATGTTTCTGGCTATTACTATTTTTATCCTGTGACGGAAATTTTTCTGTACTCCCACACAGACCAATTTTCAGTGACATTTCTAATCTAAGCAGACTCAAGACAGAAAACCTTCTAATAAGGTCATTATCTTGGGCTTTCATACTAGGAACTAAAACAAAAAAAAAGACTAACACAAACTAGCTCTAACCTATGCAAGTGAACTAGACATTAAATTATTACTAGTTTCTTGAATATTTGCACTGAATGTAAATGAGATTCTGAAGTAGTTAATTAGTGTAAAAAGGTAACAACATGGAGCATGGAGTTGATCATTCATATATCATATAAAAATTTGAGTCAGAAAAGATATCACACAACTTTCTTAGCATCTCATTAGCATAATAGTAGATGCAACCATCTCTGTAATATGTCTTTATGTCATCAAAACAATTTGTTTCTCATAATTATTTTTTCTTCAGTCCTTTTTTAAATTCATAAAAAATTAAAAATACACACTGTGATAAACAAATACTTGTTTAAGACAATTTAAGGAAAACATGTGGATCCTGTATAAAATTAATTGTTCATAGGTGAGAGATTTAATCACAAAATGAAATAACAAAGGCAATATCAGCAAAATGTACTCCAGCATTTAAATATTTAAAGTAGAAAGTAATAACAGAAACAAAACAAAAAAAATTCCTATTTCCCAGTAATGATTTTTAAGTTGAAAAATGTAAATGAGAATAAAATATAAATAATTTCTTTTATAAGTGAAGCCAGCAGAGGAAAGTGTATACTTTATCACTTGTCAAAGAAACTTTTCAAATGGATGCCTGTGTACCTACATTAAAATGTTTGAAATCCTTTTACTCAGAAATGCATGCTTTTCCAGAAATTTATGCTCAAAAAGACATTTGTGATATGTGGAAAGATTATTTCACTTAGCAAATATTTGTGTACTGCTAACTGTGCCAGTCAGATGTGATGGCCATTAAAGTGGTTACTAAAATCACCATCGTGAAAGGACACGCTACCTCGAATGATGAGCTCCTGAAAAGATGGCTATAACTACAGAGCCACTTCCCTTAGGTTGGGCCATTTCAAGGACTGATGGAGTGAGGCATAAAGGTCCAGCCATTCTGAACCCATACAAGAGGACCCTACAAGACCATTTCATATAAGAGCTAAGACTTCAGTTCAAGTCCTGCCTTTGTATGATCAGCTTTTGCTTCTTGTCTTCCACATGTGTTGTCCCAAATATATTACTCAGGATTCTCCAGGGAGGCTGAATCAATTGGATATATAAAGATGTATAAGAGGGGATTTATTAGAAGAATTGGCTCATAAAATTGTGGAGACTGAGAAGTCCCATAAGAAGCTGTCTGAATATTGGCAACCTTGAGACTCCAGTTGTGTGGGTCAGTCCAAGAACTAATACTTCAGAACTAGAAAGCTGATTGTACAATTCTCCAAAAAGCCTACACAATTGGTGAGCTGCCAGTATAAATCCTGGATTACCAAGGTCATAGAGCCTGGAGTTCTAATGTCCAAAGGTAATGGAAGAGAGTGTATCTCATATCTAGGAGATAAACAAAATCTCCTTTCTCTTCTACCTGGGAACCAACTGACTGTATGATAACTGTTCACACTAAGAGATAATCATTCTCCACTAAGTCTACTGGAATTTAATAAAGTCATTTCCTGGAAATGGTGTCTCAGGCATACTCAGTTTCTAGGCAACTGAAATCCATACAAGAAAACATTTAAAATTAACTTTATTGAGTAACCTGAACAAAAACTCTACCTTAGTGTCTGTTTCCTGAGAACCTTAACTGTGGAAGCTCAGTTCTAGATACTGGGAATACTGGGGTGAGGAGGATAAAGACCTCTGTTCTTAGTACTCAACACATGGCTTGGAAGAAAAAAAAAATAAGTAATCAAATAGATGAACAAGATTATGGCAGAGAATACCAAGAGCTGTGAAGAAAATAATAGAGGATAATTTGAGAGAGCAACCAGTACAGTGAAGAGATTACTTTTGGTTTGGTAGGTTAAATAACAAGGTAACATTTGAGCTGGAAGCTAAAAGGCAAAAGTCAGCCAGGAAGAGATAAGAGGCAAACACTAGAAAGAATTGTAAGGGTAAAGACTGTGATACAAAAAAATAAATAAAAATGTAAATCCATTTGGGGGAATGTCAAAAAATGTCCATAATGACCTTGAATTTGGAAAGAGTTTTAAAAAACAAATCACATAAATTCAAACATCTGTTCTACAAAATGTATTAAAACAAAGGAAAAGGTAAACCCAAAACTAGGGAGTGATATTTAGAATGCATGTGTTTATATCTCCATGTCTCCCAAGAGCCTCATGCATTCATAAGTGGGGCTTTGGGAAGAGGATTGGACCCCAGGGGTGGAATAGCTGACTTGCTATTAGGAGTGGGACCAGGTTGGAAAATGTGGAGCACTTGGAAGTGATGTGGGTCACTTGGGAATAATGTGGAAGAGTGTATCTCCCTCCCTGGCGCCTGCTTTTTTTCTTCATTTCCTTGTTCCCGTGACACGATTAGCCTTTCCTCTGCCACGCCTATTTGCCATGATGTTTCTTCTTCGGAGCTGGTTGACCATGGATTGAAATAAGAGGCAAAGTGAATGTGTCTTCCTTTAAATTTTGGGTATCAGGTATTGTGTCTCAGCAACAAGAAAGTGACTGAGGTAAGATTTTGGTAATAGAGAAGTGGGGTCATTCCCACATGATCATACAGTTCAGAAGCCTTCGAAATACATTTGCAGTTTAGGAAGGTTTGGAGGTGCTGGTTGGAGAATCCCTAAAACGTAAGCTGAACTTGATAGTAGATTTTGATTAGAGCTCAAAGATCATTTCTCATATAAGAAATGCAGATTGTAAGACCAACCTCTGGAAGTTTCAGTTGGTAAGAAATACTCCTTTGGCAGTTAAGACTCCATGCCATGTGTGTTATGTTCAAGCAAAAAATTGTCTACATTTTGTTCATGTCCTAAGAATTTTTGGGAGACTGAGATTAAGGAAGGCAAACTAATTAATATGATGTAAGAAATTTCAAGGGAGTCCAGTGTTCATGATGTGGGCATGTAGAGATAATAGCTTTAAACCAGCTGTACATTGAGAATAAAGACTAAATGGCACAACTGGGTGATTTTTATACTTGCAGTTCCAGCAGAAAAAAAAATCCCTATAAAACTAGGGCTTGTGTTAAAGTAAATCAGACACATACATTTAAATATTGCATGAGCTCTCTTGTATGAGAAACTCAAAGTAAAATAAAGGTTATAATAAAAGATACATACTAAGAAGTAAGGAAATGTTTTTCAAATGGGAAGGGAAACAAGAAATGTAGGTGGGGAGAGAAGGGAAAAGAGTTATAAAAAAGGAATTAAAGAAAAACATGGAAATAAATCTCTTTTAAATGAGAACCAGAACATGAATTACAGGGAGCAGGAAGGAATAGGAGGAGGAGCAAAAAACAAAATTAAAATGTGTTATGTACATGTAAAAATTCCCCATTATAAATGTAATCATTATGTAGTAAACATTATGTAATCATTATATACCAATAGTTTATTTTATTTTTTTTGAGAAACAAATATCAATGAGTCAGTTTCAAAGCTGATTAATAGAACATTTTCAATGGTTAATACACTATACATTGTTATCTTCTTAGTGGTTATCCATACTAAAAGAAGCAGATAGGATATCCTGCCCAAACACTATCACTATAAATCCTTCTTCTCATTGAATTAAGCAAAAGTAGTTGCATATCTATCCCAACTATTCTGTATATAAAAATATAAAATGGTCCTTTCTTTGTATCCCCTTTTTTCATTTGGTCCTGTCAGAGATGGGTATTCTATTGGCATCTAAATACTATAGGTGCTTACCTTCAGCAAAACAATCCAACGCAGTCCAGCAGTCTACAGTAGTAGTGGGTTATCTGCAGAAGTTGTTGACTGGAGCCTTTTACAGTGCAGCATATTAATATGCTTTTACTTTATATACCTGGTTTTTATACTTTTCTGCTGGATAGTTAAGTCCAAGATAAAGTAAGGCTTATATAACAAAGAATGTAACTTTTGTATCTGATAAGGTCAGTGAAGTCCCCTCAGGATTTATCCTGTAACCCTGTACTGCACTTTGTAGATCCTTTGTCAGTATAAGCAATGTGGAAGAGTCAAGGCCATTGCTTGACCAACTTGCTTTCTGTGACAGCCTGAGAGAAAGTTTTCTCTCCATGTGACTCTTCTTAGGCACACTCTACATCATCAATCATTTTCCTCTGTGGCTGCATAATCTCCTTGATCAGAAAAATTGGGACACAACTGAGGTTACATGATGTTACAGTATGGGTTCTCCTATGTCCTGAGTCTTCACTGACCTTGAAAGGCTACGGCCAAAATGTTGGTTGACCTTGCAGCCCTTCCTTTTCTCCAATCTTTGATCTGCAAACTTATGTTATTAACCCTCCAGAAGAGAAGTTTATTATTACCCTGCAACATATGCATTTAAGTTTACCCTAACTATCGGTCTAAATATCAAACATCTTATGCATAACGTGGAACAGGTATTTTCTATCAAGTATTGATGTGTTGAACTTTAAGTACTTACAGAGTATGAAGAAATAAGTTTTTTAAAATAAGAATAAACACATATTTATACACAAAATTTAGAAACCTAACCATATACAGCATGGTAGCAGGATAGTCCTGTGACATTTTTTTTTCTTTTTCTTGTGTCTTTTTAAAAAATTATTACCCATTTTAAAAAATTTTACTTGTGAGACAGTATGGCAATAATTGGTATAAGACCAGAATGACAGGCATTCCAAGTGTGACCCTTCTATTACTCATTGCTATCTTCAGTGCAGTTGCTTGGTTCACAGGTATCAGCATATAGTTAGTCAGCCTGAGAATCCTATCAATTAACTGCTAGTTTCAAAAACCTGCTGATTTTTCTCAGGATCATTGCATTGCCCATCTTGTGCATACAAATGTATGACTTTGTCCCTGTCATATTTCCCAGCTTTTCTCCTTACCTTCTCCTTGTTGTACAACCCTCAAGTTCTCACTTTCCTTTCAGTTGTGTTATGACTTTGTATTTGTATTTCTTCTTTTGATTTCTTACACTAGGGAGACTATATGATATTTATACACGTGGGTATGGTTTATTTCACTTATGAGTATATTTTCAAGTGGCATCCATTTAACCATAAATGCTTCAAGTTTATCATTCTTTATAGCTGAGTAATATTCCATTGTATAAAAACACCACATCTTTTTCAACCATTCCTCAGGTGACAGGCATCTTGGTTGTTTCCCAGATTTAGTTATCACAAATTGTGCTGCTATAAACATAGGTACACATATATCACTACCATATGATGTTTTCAGTTTCTTTGGGAAAATTCCCACTAGGGGGATTGCTGTCTTGAATGGGATTTCCAGTCCTAGTTTCTTAAAGAGTCTCCACACTGATTTCCATAATGGATGCACCAGTCTACATTCCCACCAGCAGGGGAGAAGGGTTCCCTTATCCCCACAGCCTCTCCAACATTTGTTGTTGGTTGATTTCTTTATGACAGCCATTCTTTCTGGGGTGAGATGGTATGTCAGTGTTGTTTTAATTTGCATTTCACAGATGGCTACTGATGTGGAGCATTTTTTCATATATTTATTTGCTTCTTTAATTTTGTCCTCTGAGAAGCATGTGTTCATCTCGAATGACCTTTTCTGGACTGGGTCTTTAAATTTTGGGGCCCTAACATATCTTAGTTCTTTATAAATTCTAGAGAGCAGACCTTTGTCTGAGTGCTTCTTAGTTAAGATTTTTTTGAAATTTTTGGGTTGTCTTTTCACTTTGTTGGCAATTTCTTTTGATGTGCAAAAACTTCTCAATAAGACTTGGTCCCAGTTTTTAATTCTTTTAAGTGTTACCCATGCAATTTGATTTTTGTTCATGAACTCTTTGCCTTCCCCTATGTCTTCAAGAGTTCTTCTTACTTTCTTTTCTAGGACATTTAGTGTTTCTGTTTAAATGTTTAGATCTTTAATCCATCTTGATGTTAGCTTAGTGCATGGTGATAGACCTGGGTCAAGTTTTAGTTTTCGGCATGTAGAGAGCCAATTTTTACAGCACCATTTGTTAAGGAGGCTATCTTTCTTTGAGTAAGCATGGTTGGCCCCTTTGATGAAGATCAGGTGGCTGAGTGTGTTCGTAGAGGCCTCTGCATCTTCTAATCTATTCCATTGATCCTCAGGTCTATTTTTTTTTGCCAATACCATGTTGATTTTATCACAGCAGCTTTGTAGTATAACTTCAAGTCAGCAATTTAATGCTTCTTGCCTTGTCTTTGTGGCCCTGGATTGCCTTCCCTGTCCTAGATCTTTTCTGTTTCCAAATACATTTTAGGTCTGTGAGGTATGTTGGTGGCAGTTGATAGGGATTGCATTAAATCGGTGCAACAATTTTGGGAGTATGGCCATGTTCACTATGTTGGTTTTTCCTATCACAGAGCAGGGAATATCTTTTAATTTTCTGAAATCTTCTATGATCTCTTTTTTTTAGAGTACTATAATTTTCCTTGAAAAAAATCTTTGACTTCTTTAGTTAGATTAATT
>NW_004524667.1:3686240-3708045 GCF_000260255.1 Octodon degus | reverse complement strand
TATTACATTTCGTATTTCATTGACTATTATTGGGTTATTGCAAGTTGTTATATCTTGTCGACTCAGCTTTGCTAATTTGTACCTTTCTAGGAATCTGTCCATTTCTTCAGTGTCTTCTATTTTGTGAGAGTAAAGATTCTCAAAGTAGCTATTGATAATCTTTTGAATTTCTACTGGGTCTGTGGTAAATACACCCTTTTCATTTCTTATTGCTTGTATTTGATTTTTTTCCCTTTTTACTGAGGTTAGCTAGGGGCTTATCGATTTTATTTAGTCTTTCAAAGAACCGGCTTTTAAGATTCCTTAATTCTTTGAACTGTTTTCTTCATCTCAATTGAATTAATTTGTGCTCAAATCTTTATGAATTCTTCCCGTCTTTGGGCTCTGGGTTTGGTTTTCTTTTCCTTTTCTAGATGTCAGAGGTGCAGCATTAGGGTGTTTATTTGTTCCCATTCTGTTTTCTTGATGTGTGAGTTTACAGCTATGAATTGCCCTCTGAGAATTGTGTTCATCACATCCCATGAATTCTGAAAAGTTGTGCTTGAATTTTCATTGAATTGTAGATATTCTTGATTTCTTGTTTAATTTCATCTGTGACCCATGATTTCTGAGTGGGATGTTGTTTAATTTCTATGTATTTACAGGGCTTTTCAGTTTTCTTTTGTCATTTATTTCCAGTTTCATTGCACTGTGGTCAGATAATATGCATGGGATAATTTCTGTTTTCTTGCATATACTTAAGCATGATGTATGGACTAGTATGTGGTCTATTTTAGAAAATGACCCATGTGCAGCTGAAAAAAATGTGTAATCAGCTGTCATTGGTTAGATCACTGTATAATGTGTTCCAAGATCTGGTTCAACTTCTTTGCTAATTTTTGGTCTCATTGACCTATTTTTTTAAGATAAGGGATTGTTAAGGTCTCCTGTTAAGATTGTGGTATTGGATTAGATTTTTCATGTCCATTACGATTTCTATTACATAGTTGGGTGCATAGATATTTATGATTGTTACCTCTTCCTCTTGAATTTTCCCCCTAACCAGTATAACGTGGCCTTCTTTATTTCACTTGATCATTCTTGGTTTGAAATTGAGACTATCTGAAAACATGATTGCTACCCGAGCTTTTTTCTAAGATGCTGGGGCATGTAGTATTGTTTTCCATCTTTTGACTTTCAGCCTATGAATGTCTGTATGAGTCAAATGTGTTTCTTGTATACAGCATATTGTTGGATTTTGTTTCCTAATCTACTGTGCCTGTCTATTTCTCTAAATTGGTGAATTGAGTCCATTTACATTGATGATTATAGTTGAAATGTGTTGACTTATGATTAACATGTTATTTACCTGCTGTTGTTTACTCCTTTTTGTTCTGTGTTTGTTTGCCCTACTTAATGGGTTCCTTCTGTTGTCATTCATGGAGTTCTGATCATTTTGGTCCCTCTCTAGAACATATTTTAGCAGTCTGTGTAGGGTTGACTTTGTCATCATGAAATTCTTTAATTGTTCTTTGTTATGGAAGTATTTCACTTCTCCATTAAACTTGAAAGAGAGTTTTGCAGGGTATAGTATTCTGGGATGGAATTGGTTTTCATAGAGGACTTGAAGTACTCTGTTCCATGGTCTTCCTGCCTTCATGGTTTGTGAAGAGAAGTCGGCCGTAATTATGATGGGTTTCCCTTTGAATGTGATCTGCTTCTTTTCTCTAGTGGCTTTCAGTATATTATTCTTGTGCTGTTTTTTCTGGGATCTTGACTATTATATGTCTCATTGTGTTTTTAATTGGGTTGAAGTTATTTGGCATTTGTATGCTTTGGTTACCTGAATGTCAGATTCTTTTCTCATATTTGGGAAGTTTTCTGCTATTACGTCTGCCCATATTGTTTTAATATCCTTTGTATTGACTCCTTCTTTCTCATTGATACCTATTAGTCTCAAATTGTTCATCTTTGCATCATCTTTCAAGTGATGGGTTATTTTCTTCCTGCATCCTAGTTTTTTTTTAAGAGATCTTTTCTCACCTTTTCACTATGTGTACCAGCGTTTTCAAGATCTGAAACTCTGTCTTCACTTTCACTCAAATGGTTTTGCAGGCTTGTGATTGAGATTTTAATTTCCTCTATATCTCTTTGACTCTGCTTCGTGTGATCTATTTCTTTCCTGTATTGCTCATTCAAGGAATCCATCATAATTCTAATCTCTATGTTTTTTTATCAATGTCTTCCTGAGAGGCAGTTATTAATTCTTTTACTGCAGAGTTTTTTTCAGATTGGATTTCCTCCATATGTTTCCATATTTGCTTCTTTACTGCAGATAGTATGAATTCAGAGATTTCTTTTTTTATTTCAGAAATTAGTTCTGCTCTGGGTTCATCCATACCTTTCTGCTGTTGTTTCTTTACTTGTGACGCTATTATTTCATACATTTTAGCTGAGCTAATGTCCTCTGCACTTGTTATGCGTGGGCATTGGGTTTCCCCATATGTTTCTTTATTAAATTCTTTACTTCAGATGTTATGAATTCAGAGATTTCTTTTTTTATTTCAGGAATTAATTCTGTTCTGAGTTCCTCTATGACTTTCTACTGTTGTTTATTTACTTCCAACGCTGTTAATTCATTCATTTCAGCTGAGCTAGTGTCCTCTGCACTTGTTATGGGTGAGCTAACAGTCCGAGATTGCATTTTGCTTCTTGTCTGTCATTTCGTATAGCACTGAACTCTGACCTTTGGTGTAGAGCTTTGGTGCAGTTATAACCTTAGCACTTACTGAAATTCTGGTGCAGATCTATTAAGTTTGAGTTTATCCAGTTGTGCCTTATTTTTCTTCTAGCTGTTGTGCTCAGCTCCTTCCTGCTGCAGCCCTTGGAAATGAATCTGTTGTGCCCCTCTGGCACAACAGTGAACCTGTGGTGCCCCTCTATTGTGCCCTTGGCCCAGGGAGGACAGGGGAGTTCAGAAGCTTTCCCACACACTTGCTGGGTCTGGTCTTGGACTGGATCTGGTGGTCCCGAGAGAGTTGCAGAAGTTCTCACTAAGCAGGCTTGGGGGAGGGGGCTCCAGAGGGCTTCAGGGGTCCAGATGGTGTGGTAGAGGGTCTCACTTATGCAGGTGCCTAAGTTTTGGTCTGGAGGGGTCCCATGGGTGCAGGGAAGCCAGAAGCTCTCCCACACACTCACCGGGCCTGGGCTGGCTGGATCTTGGGGTCCTAAGAGAGTAGCAGAAGTTCTCTACCAATAATTTTTTTTGAAATAAACAGAGTTTGGACCTGCAAAGTTTTGACAGATTTCAGTGGTTGACAGGATTAGCATTTAAAAGGATCTAAGTACTTTGCAATAGGGTGATAGGAAAAAATACCTTGCCAGATTGTGGGAATCAATAAGACCCTGCCCATTTCATGCTCAAGGGTTCAAAGTTGTTAAGCTTTTATTTGAGAAGAGAGCTCAGGTGCATTTTGCTCAACAGTAGCTGTCTAGACAATTTTCCCCTTGGAATCCAGTTCACAATGTCCAGTCATCTAAAGCAGTAGTAGGCCTCTGCAGCCACAATTAAAGGGATCCCCGCTGCCTCCTATGCTGATAGCAGGCTTTGACATTATCTGTATGATGCTGATTTTATATGCAATCAGAATGCAAGAGTGATGGAGTTGGGACAGCTTAAACCCAGATTTCAAAAGGTTTAGGAGAGAAAGCAGTATGGACCTTAGAGGGCAGTATGTGAAGCTGTAAGCGTGAGACTGAAAGTACAGTGGTATTATTTAATTTCTATGTGCTTATGGCGTTTTTGCCATTTATTTTGCCATTAATTTCTAATTTCATTGTACTACGATCAGGTAATATGCATGGAATAATTTTAAGTCCTTTGCACTTACTTATGCATGTTCTATTGGGTATTATATGGTCTATTTTAGAGAATGTTCCATGTGGTGCTGAGAAAAATGTGTATTCTGATGTTGTTGGATGGAGCAGTCTGAAAAACATGTATTAACCACATTTGTTCAGTTCTGATATTTCTTTACTGATTTTTTCTCTAGTTGTGACAATGGGATATTGAGATATCCTGTTATAATTATATTATTGATTATTTGGTTTTTCATGTCTATCAATAATTATACTATAGCTGGGCATAGTGGTGCACACCTGTAATCTCAGCACTCGGGAGGCTGAGACAGGAGGATCATTGAGAGTTTAGACCAGCTTGGCTAAAAAATGAGCTCAAGGCCAGTCTGAACTGCATAGTGAGACTATATCTTAAAAAGACAAAAAAAATTGTATTATTTAATTAGATTCTCCTGTAGTCGGTGAATATATATTTATGATTATTATCTCTTCCTTTTGAAGTTTTCCCCTAACAAGTATGTAGGGAAATTCTTTATTTCTTTTGATCATTCTTGGTCTGAAGTTCACATTGTCTCCAAACAGAATAGCTACCTCTGCTTTTTAATGGGTTCCTGTTGCATGAAAGATTGTTTTTCATCCTTTGATTTTTAGTCTATGAATTTATTTTTGTGTTAAATGCATTTCTTTACAAATGAAGGACCACTTTGTATCTGTATATTCAAAATAGTTAGGATAAGTATACAGCTACTTTCTCTTAATTCAATGAATACAAAGATTTGTTCTAATAGTGTTTGTGCACAGTATATCACATCTACATCTTGTAGAATGAATAACCACTAGGGCAAAAATATGCAATGTATTAATTATTGAAACTGTCCTACTAATTGGTTTTGAAACTGTTTCATTGCTATTTTTTCTGAATAAAATTATTTAAAAATGCATTTCTTGTATATAGCATATTATTTATGATCCACTCTGTCAGTCAAATTATTTTGAATGGTAGATGCAGGTCATTTACATTGGTGGTTATAACTGATACATATTGGCTTTTCTTTGGCATGGTATTATTCTTGCTGTTGGTTCCCTGCTTTTTCCCCTCCATTCAGTTGCTTGCCCTGCTGGTGGCTTTCTTCTGTGGTCATTTTTATCTCTGTGTAGAATATATTTCAGTACTCATAGGTTTGATTTGATGGTCATAAATCTTTTCAGTTGTTATTTGTCATGGAAGTATCTTATTTCTTGATTAATTTTGAAAGATAGTTTTGCAGGGTACATTAATCTAAGCATTATGTTGTTTTCTTTCAGACTTGAAATACTTTGGTCTAAGCTCTCCTTGACTTGAGGATTTGTGTTGAGAAGTCTGCTGTGTAGCTGATGGGCTTTCCTTTATAAATAATCTGTTTCTTTTCTCTAAGAACATTTAGTGTTATGCTCTTTTGCTGAATTTCTGGAATCTTGATAATCACTTGTCTTGGTGTAGTTTTATTTTGGTCATGACTGTTTGGAGTTTTACATGCTTCATTTATTTGTATGCCAAATTCTTTATCCGTGCCTGGGGAGTTTTCTGCAATTATTTCAGTGAAGTTAATTTATACCATTTGTGCTGTCATCAGTTTTCTCATTTACCCCAATCAATCTTATTTTATTCTTCTTTTTTTCTTGTAGCTGTATCTTATAGCTGTTGGGTTGATTTTTCATGATATCTTTCTTTTCATGATCACTAGCTGCAATTCTCTTTATGATCTGAAATTCTATCCTTTACTTTGTTCAATCTTACATACACTTTCAGTTCATGTTTTAATCTCTTGGTTTGCTATTTGAATCTTGTTCATGGATTCCATTTATTTCCTATGTGGGGATTTTTTTTGTTTCCACTATATTTGCAAGCTCATCTATTCTTTTATCATTGTCTTCTCTAGTATCTTTGATTTTAAACATCATTTCTTTCTGTACCTCAGACATTATTCTTTATTGCCATTTTTCACTTTTGTTGTTATCACTGCAGAACATTCCAATGTTTGACTTGTAATATCACCTATTTCCTTGAGTTCCAAATTTTTCCTGCGTAGGCTGGGGGTCTTGGGTTGCATTTGTCTGCATTTGTCATTTTCTATTTTCTATTTTTTAATTTATTTTGTTTTCTATGTTGATATTTGCCAATTTCCTATGCTGTATAGCTTTATTGTTAATATAGAAGTTCCCTAGAGGATGCATGTGTTTTAGGGTTGTCTTCTAGAAGTAGGTGGGTTTTTATAGCTATCCCAAGACCCTTGCCTTGCAAATTTGTAAAGAATGCAAAATTACTATTTGGCTTAGCTCCTAATCCTTTGGTACTGGACAGTGATTGTGACTACAACCTCATACAATCACAGTGTTGTCATACAGTGGAGAAAAACTGCTTATAACATGTATGACATCTTTGCTAAAGCAGTACAGTGAGTAACAACAATAGCTTCAATTACAACTTAACTACTGATAAACTGTGGTAATCATTAACCTGTTACCTATAACCAGCAGAGCACACTCTAAAATTATATAACAAAATCAAACATATACTGTGTACTTGTATATAATGATTTTCTCTTAATCAAGTGATTTTTACCATATTTTGAGGGCAGGGGATTCTGATGGGTAGGGATAAGCTGAAGTGAAGAATGAGTCAAAGGTGGAGGTTAAGGATGATCACCCAAGTTTTGGGAAACTGGAGGACACAGAGGGGAAAGAATGAAATAGAATGCAAAGGAGTAATCAGAAATGACTAAGAAAAGATTTATTTATCTGAAAGTTTAAATTCAAGAAGTAGTTGAGAAAAGAAAAAGGACCTATGGAAGAAAATGAAAAGGAAATGTAAGAAACCTATAAAAAAAGAGAATGAAAAATAAAAGAAGCAAGGAAAAGGAGACTAGAGAAAGAGAGGAAAGAGGAAAAAAAGAAATAAAAAAACAAATAAAAAATAACTGCAGAGTACAGAACAAAGCAAGAGACACCCAACCAGACAGGAAAGGGATAGCCAATCAGAAAAACAAGGGAGAATGAAAGTAGTAAAATACTTCTGGTGTTCACAGTTTTGTAAGAGTGTCATATGAATTCCTGAAGTATGCTGGGTATGGAATCTATCTTGGCCTCTGAAGGTATGAGTCAGAACTGGTCTTCAGTTGGTGGAGTTCTCCAAAATTCAACTTCTGACTCCTCTCCTCTGCTTCAGACAATTCCATATTGCTGGTCTCACTCATTACTCTGCCTGCTAAGGACATATGTGCACCTCTGTGCCCAAGGGCCTAACTGTTGTCTCATGCATCAGGTCTTGGGGTTCTCATTGGCCTACCTTCCAAAGGCATGTATCTTTACTCTGCTTTTTGGAGAAACTATCTTCCTAGGAGAAGCATAAAGGACAGAATCATACTCCCCTCACAGGTTCTGTTGTCCTGGAGATAATGGAGGAAGCACAGAGTACAGCCTTGCGCCTCTCTCACAGGCCCTGCTGTCTTAGGGATAATGGAGGAAGAGCACAGAGTGCAGATTTACACTTCTCTCACAGGGCCTGCCATCCTGGAAACCTTCTCCTCCTTTAAACCAGGAGCATTAAATATTTTGTTTCATTGACCAGAAAATGACTAAGATATATTTTGAAATCTGTATCATTTGGGATTCAGTAGGGGAAGAGAATCAATACAAAATATATGTATGATTATTAAAGGCATTTATTTAATATGCTTAAAGTATCAGAATAGAAAGGGAGTCAGTGACTATCAGTGGAATTAGTGGTAGAAACATCCAACATGGCCATTGGTGCAGGGTAGAGCTAAAGTGATCTTGTAGCAACTGAGGTTGAAGGCTGGTTGCTCACTGCAGAGTGACTGGTATGAGTCTGCATCAGAGCAATGAAAAGCAATGGAAGGCTGGTTTTGGTGCTGGAAGTCAGAAGGAAAGAGAGATGACATACAAAGGCATTGGTGAAGACTTAAACCCTCACAAAGAAAAGGTGGCTGGACTTCTTTCTGCTTCCCCCTTTGATTCCATCCAGGGTACAAGCCTATTAGCTGGTGCATCCACATCCCAAGTACCTCATCCCTCCTCAATTTGTAGCTACGTGTCAATCACCCACAGACACACCCAGGACTTTACTAATCTGGTAAGCTATTCTTACTCAGGTCGAGTTGGCATATCTCAGTGAGCATAGCATGTCACTGACAAAGAATTACTGTTCAGAACATGTAACCAATAGGAAAAACAACCCTATGTATTAGTCTGTTACTATAACAAAAAACCTGATGTTGGACAAGGTACATAAAACACAAGTTAACTTGGATTTAGAGGCTAAAAATCCTTGAATGGGAAAACCCATTTTTTTGACCCCTTGTGAAAGCCCCTTTGGCTAGGTTGCAGTGTGGCCAATGGCAACATGGTAGAAACATGTAGTATATGAGAGGCCATGTGGTAAGACAGGCAGCCAGAGAGGTTCAAGCTTGATCTTTTTAAAAACCATCTCTCATTACAGGAACTAAGCAAAACCCCATGAGAACTAAAGTATCCCCTTCTGAGCAATAGCTCCATTATCCTATTTCCTTGCACTCAGCTCCACCCCTTAAAGATTCTACTACCTCAGTACTGCCACATAGGGAACCAGGATTTTAGCACTTTGTCATTTGAAGGACACAAACCATATCCAAACCATAACACCCTATAGAAAAAATGTATTGGGGATTCAGGCTTTCCATTTAGGACTTTTTTTTTTTTTTTGCTAGTTCAGGCTGCCTTAAGGGCAGGTCTGGTGCGGCTTGTGGAGCTAGGGATCAAACCGCAGTCCCCTGCACCTAAATGCATTTGCCCAACCAATGCTTTAAACAACTGAGCTATCTGACAAGGCCCTCAGGCTTTCCATTTAAAACTTCACTGTTTCATTTATATTAAAAATTATTTGAAGTAATATGAGACATGATAGATAAAATCCAACAAAAGTGAGGAAATTGGTATTCATTTTAATTGATCTCTACACTTTCTTCATTGCTGAAATATTTCATAATTTTTAAAAAAGGATTCCATGTGCCTTTGGATTTGAGAACAAGGCAAAAAATGTCAAGACAGCAACTGGTTTGAATTCTAATTATAAAGGGAAGCAAGTGGAGGGTTTTGAACACAAGTGTGATATCATAATTTTAAATAAAACTCTGGTTTTATGTGGCGAATGGACTCTATGAGCTACAGTAGAATGAGGAAAGCTTGTATGAGGCTATTTAAACTTCATGAGAAATAGGAGCAAAGAAATGGGAAAGTTGGAAATAATTTTAACTATTTATTTCAAAATAATTTTTGATTTACAGAAAAAAAGCAAGAACAGTATGAAAATTTCCATATATTCTTTTTACCCGGCATCCTCTAATGTTAACACTTCATGTAGTCCAGAAACAATGGTCAAACTCATGAAACTGACATTGGCTCAAATCTATTAACTAGAACTCTTACTTGATTTTCTTCCATTTTTTCACTACTATTATATTTTAGATCTAAGACACAAACTAGCATTGTACAGTGTTATTAGTTGTCATAGCTCTTAATTTGCAATTTGTGACAGCTCCCCCTTCCTTCCCCAATTGAATTTTTAATACTGCTATTATTTTGTAGAATGCCCCTATTTTTAGTCCATTTCCAGATGCTGCAAAGGGACACTGAGAGTAAATGATGATGTTTCTTTTCCTTTAGCTTTTATTTATTTATTATTTATTTATTTATTTTGCAGAACCAGGGATTGAACTCTGGCCCTTGTGCTTGCCAGGCAAGTGCTTATTCTACTGAGCTATTTTCCTGACCCTTAGCTTTTATTTTTTATGTACATGTTTCCTACATATAATGATTACATTCTCTGGGGATTTTGTTAATGTGTATAATGCATCTTGATTGTTTTTCATCAACTTTCCTTTCCTCTCTCCCCTCTTCTTCATCTCTTGGTCCTCTTCACCTTTTGCAAAACGTCTATCTCTGTTTTCCCTACTATCTATCCTTTATCTTGCTCTTTGTTTTTATATTGGTTTCTCTTACAAAGAACTGAAATTTATTTGTTGCGGTTAGTAAGACTGGGCTGGCTAGAAGCATAATGACTGCATCTAGACAGGCCCCTTTGCTGTGTCATAGCATGCAAGAGGGCATCCTGTGGTGACAAAGCAGGCCCAAGAGACAGACAGAAACTGAACCAAGCCCATCATCCATTCAGGAGCACACTCCACGATTCCAGCAGCCTCAGTGCATTGATAGTGGCACTGCCCTCAAGATTTAATCACCTTCAAAAGTCTCATCTCTTTATCTTATTTTTATTTTTGAGTCTCACCTCTTAATAATAAGATAATGGCAAATAAACCTTAATATGAGTTTTAGAGAGGATAATCAAACTTGCACTATCCTTCAGTTTTGAGTTATCTAAAATTTTCTCATCATTAGATTAAGTTTATAGCCTTTTATTAAGAATACTACCACAGTTTTTTTTCTGGGAAACACCAAATGGTGAATGACACTGGTGCAGCGGGAAGGGCCGGAGGCCCAGGGGTCCCAGGCATGGGAGGTCCAGGTGGCTTTTGTGGAGGTTCCAATAGTGGCCTTTAAGGTTGCGGGCTTGGCAGAGGCTGGGGTCGAGGTCATGGGACTCACAGTGATAAGGCCAAGGACAAAGAGTGGATTCCTGTCATCAAGCTGGGCCGGCTGGTCAAAGACATGAAAATCAAGTCCCTGGAGGAAATTTACCTTTTTCCTTTATCCATCAAGGAGTCTGAGATTATTGGCTTTTTCCTGGGCACATCCCTCAAGGATGAAGTTCTGAAGATCATGCCTGTGCAGAAGCAAACTCGCACTGGCTAGCACACCAGGTTCAAGGCATTTGTCGCCATTGGGGATTACAACGGTCATGTTGGCCTGGGTGTAAAGTGTTCCAAGGAAGTAGCCACTGTCATTCATGGGACCATTATCCTGGCCAAGCTCTCCATTGTCCCCATGAGGAGAGGCTACTGGGGAAACAAGATCGGCAAGCCCCACACTGTTCCTTGCAATGTGACAGGCGGCTGTGGCTCTGTGTTGGTGCGTCTGATCCCTGCCTCCAGAGGCACTGGCATTGTCTCAGCCCCTGTGCCCAAGAAGCTGCTGCTGATGGCTGGTATTGATGACTGCTACACCTCTGCTAGGGGCTGCACTGCTACTTTGGGCAACTTTGCTAAGGCCACCTTTGATGCCATCTACAAGACCTACAGACATCTGACCCCTGATCTCTGGAAAGAGACTGTGTTCACCAAGTCTCCCTATCAGGAATTCACTGACCATCTTGTGAAAACTCACACCAGAGTCTCTGTCCAGAGAACTCAAGCTCCAGCAGTAGCTACAACATAAAGTGTTTTTATACAAGAAAAATAAAATAAACTAAGTCTGCAAAAAAAAAGAAAGAAAGAAAGAAAGAATACTACCACAATCAATGCTATGTGCCCTTAGTACATCAAATCAAAGGGCTAATGTCTATTACAGGAAATGTTAACTTTGATCATTTGATTACGCTTGTATCTGCCAGGTTTTTCTACTGTCATACATAAAAAAAATTATATCATTCAGCAGCTACAGGTGCTATAAAGTTACCATTTTTCCTTTAAAATTGATAAATATTTTCAAGAAGATACTTTGCAATTATTCAAATAATGTTTTTCTTCAAACTCTTGGTGAGTAACTTTATCTGTCATTGGATCTTGCCTGAAACACCCTTTATTGTGGCGTCTGTCTAATGCTGATTTTCTTTCTTTTATCTCTTATGTATATGTAATAAATGAAAATATTCTGTAAGAAAATGAATTGCCCTGAATAAAGAATAAAATGTATTTGTCCATCTATGGTTTGAAAACATTTTAACTAATCATGCCTTTTAGACAAAGATCAACTTTAGTAATCGCAGTCATGTGTAGAAAGAATTTAACACCATGAGACTGATGCTTGTGCTGTGAGGATGTTCACTGTGACATTATTTAAAATAGCAAAATCATGAACAGTGGTTATAATTTATATGGAAAATGTCTCCCAAGTGCTTCATGTCAAATAGAAAGTGACATAATCATGAGGGCAACAGACCCTACTTGCTGTTGGGAGGAGGGGTCTGTTTGGAAGAGACAGTCAGCAGAGCTGTTTGGCTCCTTCCCATCACCCCCCTTTCCTTTCTGCTTCCTGCCACTCGATGTGAGCAGCCCTGCGGGCCCAGACCCTCTTGCCCAGGCAAATCGGTTTCAACCTGTCAAACGTGGACTGAAACTTCTGAACTATATTCCAAAATAAAATCTTCTCCTTTATGTTGCAGATGTTGAATACCTTGCCCTACGGACAAGGAAGTGACCGAGTATAGAGTTTCTTCATAAAACTATAGTATAGCTGTGTCTTAAATTGGGTGTATTGGACACAGAGAATGGATGGGAATCCTTGTGCACACATTTTATTGTACACATGTTCTCAGGGTAATGTGAACAAGCATAAGGAAAACAAGATAGGACAAGGAACCAGTTGCATTAAAATGCGAATTCATCTTAGATCTCACTTCATCTGATCCCATAACATCTCTGGGGTAATAATAAAACCACAGATGCAAGCCTGATCTTTCCCATTCTCTTACTAGTTAGTCATTGGCTTTAGGTAACTCAGGCTGCTGAAGACAATAAACAGTTTCTTTAGAGTCAGGGGTTTCCTATGATTTAAGGGAATTCTGAAGAGTAAGGTGAAGCAACAAATTGTTAGCAGGTAAGAATGGTACTGTGAAAATGGATCAGGATGGAGCTATTTGCAACTATTAAAATCCAATGAAAAAAGCAACAATCAGTGATGTTAAAGTGTATTTATATGAAATATATATGAATTTAATATATATTTCTTTGTAAAGTTTTCATGAAGTATTGATAAAACCTATGACCCTACTTTCACTAAAATATGTATCTAATATTTAAAAAGGCATGAGGGAAGAAAGACCAGTAAGAATATAGATCTAGGTTATTAACATTATCTCTAGAAGTTTCTCACAAAGTTAAACAGACATCTACCTTCAGCTCCTTTAGTTCAATCCTCAGGTATATACCCCAGGCAACATATGATCATAAAAAGACTTGCCTGAAAATCCTATAACAACCTAACCAAAAGCTATAAGCAGAAAATGGTCCAGATATACTTCTATAGAGGAACAAATAAATGAATACTGTATGTTCCTACAGTATATACTGTACATTTTTACAATGTACAGTACACTGTATATTCCTACAATGGAATATGACATAATACTTTTAATGCTCTCTAGCATAGTTAGAAAATATAATTGACAATAGTTAATTGTATATTTCAAAATACTCAGTAGAAAGGATTTTGAATGATCAAAACACAAAGACATAATAAATGTTTAAGGTGATGGATGTACAAATTACCTTGATATAATCATTATAAATTATATATATATATATGTATCATACTATGTTTCATAAATATGCTATTCAAACAAAATTAAAAAGGAACAAGCTATGCTATGAAAACATGGATGAATCTTAAAAGTATTATGTTGAAGAAGGGCATCCAGATGGTAAATAATTTGGTATACATGACTTCATTTTTGTCCTGTCTTTTAAGAACAGAAAAAAAATCTATAGTGAAGGGAAGTCATAATATTTCTTGCCTTTGGATGGAAGATAAGTTTGTAAAGATATTTATAAGGAAGAGGCACAAGGGAATTTTCTGGGATAACAGTACATTTGATATCTTGAGCTAAATAATACAAGTATGTACATGCAAGTATGTACATTATTAAAATTCCTTGCCTGTTTTATTGTATGCTTTGTGCATTTCATCATAAATTATATCTGTATAAAATTCCTTAAGCATGGGGTGTAAAGAATGTGGTGTTGATAAGTGAAGCCAATTTTTTCTGAGACTCTGAGGTTAGCTAACTGGTTTCTTTTTATTTCACAGCCTTTAACTTTTTACTGTTACCAGTCCCAGGCATAGAGATAAGGATTAAATGAGCCAGTGTATACTAGATTCTTAGCATACAACTTGGAAGAGCTCAAAAATTGTTAGTTAATCTCAGTATACATAGACCATGAATTTAAGCCACCAAATAGTGATAGAGCATCAAGATCCTTCTCATACTTGCAAATTTTGCAACCTTGGGTAAGCAGGGTAACTATCTGCAAGGCTGAACTCATTGATGGCATGGGGAAGTTAAGTGTTATCTCATGCAATTCGTTATGGACAGAAGATGAGTAAGATTCCTGCTTATGTTCCCACTGCCTGCCTCAGAGATGTAGCACTTAGCGTTTTGGAGAAGGACAAGCTGGCTACCAAATGTGATGGCAACGTGTATCTTATCCTCACAGTTTATGTCACCATGGAGAGAGAGGAAAAAAAGACAGGAAATAAAAGAAAGCATTCTGAGCTGTCACCCTACTTCTTAACCCTTATTTTCTCTCTAGCTGTCAATTTATATTATCAAAAAGAATCAAAACTTTGATCATATTAGGTGACATCAGATAGTAATTATTTAGTAAGAAAACCCATGACAATCCAAGCACAACACTATCAGGCATTTTTCCCGTTCATGATTCAAAAAGGCTATCTCACTACCTTCTTGTCTGCCAATCAAGACCACCTTAATCAGGTTGTCCTTCTCAAAAAAGTCTCTGTAAAATCATCCCAAAATATTTAATTTGCTCTCCATCAAATGTATATTTTTACTAAGATGTCCTTCAATAGATAAAGAAACGAAGTGACACAGGTGTACAAAAAGATACTCTTCAGTGAGAAAATGTGGAAGGAAAAAATGCATAATGGTACGCCAAAGAAGCCAGTCTAAAAAGGCTGCTACCATATAATTTCAGCTATGAGACATTCTGGGAAAGGCAAAATCATAGAGAAAGGAGAAATATCAACGTTTGCAAGGGTTAGAAGACAGGAAGAGATGGCTACATAGCTGGAACAGGGAGAAGTGTATCACAGCAGTGATAATGTAGTGGTGAGTACACGACATCATGCACTTGCCAAAGAAGCCCACAAAACTATAAAACTCAAAGGGTGAATCCCAATGTGAATGATGGACATTAGCTAATGATAGTGTATTACTGTTGGTTCATCATTTATATCAAATGAGCTATACTAAAGTAAGATATTAGTAATGAATATCTGTTTGTGTGTGTGTGTAATAGGTGGAGAGAAACATGTGAGAACTCTGTAATTTCTGCCTAAGTTTTAATAAACTTTAAGGTCTATCATTTGTAAAAGTCCTATTTTTCCAAATGTAGTTGTAAAAGTTAAGGCAAAACTCTCTTGTTGCAGTGAGATGATTTCTCTTAACATTTCCAGTAGTGCAGACTGACTTTCTTTTATCTGCAGACAGCACATATTAATGAAATAATGATAGTGATAAATGGGTCACTTCTGGGTCTCGGATATGAGAGTTTTATACACATTGCTAGTTCAACTGAAATAGAATAGCCATTGGCTAGTGTAAGCAGTCACACGTACCGGTTATAATATCGGCAGATGGCAGCACAGAGTAGTAAGACCAACTGCCTTTCAGTGAGCAGTACCTGCTGGTGTGTGTCTACTCCAGGGGCCACACATGTGAGCTGAAAATCACCAAGGTGACTCCAGCCCGGCCACTGTCTGCAGCAGCCACACGAGGTACCTTAGGGAACACTGCCAGGCTGAGTACCTCAATCCCAGGTCTATGTAAAACTGACGTAATAAATTATCAGTATCACACAATGTTAAGTTTGGGGTGGCTCGTCTGCAGCAATAGGTAATTCAGATAAGTACAGTTAGAACATTTCTAATGCAAAAATCCAAAATTTTTGAGCACCAACATTGAACCACAAATGAGAATTCCACACCATGAAACTGTTTCATGTACAAAATTATTAAGATTGTTGAATAATTATCCTCAAGCTGTGAATATAACAAGTATATACATAAATAAATCTCATATTTATAGCTAAGTACCATCTCCAAAATCTCATTATGTAAACGAAAAATTTCCAAACTCCCTAAAATTCTAAAATCGGCAATACTTATCTCCACAAAGATATCTAGCCAGTTGTAACTGCTACAATTATTCACTCTAAAATTTACTTTTGCCTTGTAAATATGTAGGCCTTTAATATTTACATGAATTTTCTATTAAGTTTTCCACTTAATCAAATTAGCAGTAGTATAGATAGTGTGTGTGTGTGTGTGTGTGTGCACATGTCCACACTATGGGAGATCAAGTCTAGAGCCTTGCACATGCTAGATAAGTGCTCTACCATTTAGCTACATGCTAAGTCCCAGAAAAAACATGATCCTGGGCCTGTAGATCAGCTGACCTTTTGACCTTTTGAAAAAAATATCCTGTAGGGACAACTATATCTAAGAACAAAATCTCTTGAAAGTCAACTGTATGCCTACAGAAAAAAATTGTTTCCTGAAAATAACTATTTCCAAATTTCTGCATGACATATTTTCAAAATAGTACACAAAAATCCTATCAGCAGAAATTAAGGTATAACAGTAGTATAATAATTTTAAGTCGGAATTATTTTTAGAATTAGTATTTAAATGCTAATATGTCTTTTCTGTATAAATAATGTTGAAAATAGAACTTGTCTTCTACATACTCTGTTAGCAGATCTTTTAGAGCTACTTTATCTTTTCATTCACACATGATCCAATTCATTTCTTGAAATTGAAAATAGCTTTCAAGTGTCGCTATTTTCCCATTCCAGCTTTCAAACATTCATTACTGAATCCTAACTATTCTGCTTATAATTTCCATATTTATTTCATTCATTGATAGAATCATATAACTTTTATTTGACCAAGTAATTTCTTAATGGTATTATATTACATATCTTCTTTACCAATACAAAGTCACAAATATTTTGTGAATTTTATTCTACATAATGATTGAAAGTAATTTCTATCAGGCATGGAGGGATTTTTGTTTTTGTTACTGAGATTGAACTCATGACCTTGTGCTTGCCAGGCAGACAATTATGCCACTGAGCTATCTCCCTGGCCCTGGTAAAGAGGTTTTATAGCAGTCATACTTGAGAATATGTGAATTATCTCTCTAAAGAATGGAGGCATTTGAGTGTGCAAGTTTTATCCAGTTGCCATGTCCTAACTGAATATGGTAAACATTACAATTTTGGTACACCTAATATCTATTCTTACTGTACTTCAGGTAAAGCAGAATTGATCAATTTATCAAGACATGTCCTTTACCTATTTCATCTTGCTATGGTCTGAATGTCTATGTCCCTTTAAATTTCATAAGTCAAAACTAAATTGCCAATATGATATTATTAAGAAAATGAGGACATTAGGAAGTGGTTAGGTCATCAGGCCAAAGCCCTCACGAGGAAGCTGCTTTGCCTGTCCCATCACCACAAAAGGCATACCAAGAGGCAGTAGAGGCTCTTCACCAAGCGCGGCTTCTGTGGCACTTTGGTCCTGGATTTCTCAGCCTCCTGTGAGCAATAAATTTCTGTTACTTACAGATTTTATAATCTACATATTTTCTCATAACAACAAGAACAGACTAAGATATATCCCAGGACATTTTATTCCCTAGGGCTTTTCACGTGTAGAAGTGACCCAAAGAGAGGGAAAAAAGGGAGTGGTAATTTACTGAAATCGTACACTAGTCCCTCCCTTCTTACCCTTGCCAGCCTGGATCTTGCTAAGCTCTTGTTTAGTGCATGATGTGGTTTAATATGAAGCATCCCTCAAAGATTTATCTATTGAGGACCTGATTTCCAATGTAGTGGTGTTCAGCCACGGGGCCTAGACAAGATCTGATCGGGTGGGTTTCAGTTTCATCAATGCATTGATTTACCAATGAGTTCATATTTTGAAGGTATTATCGGGAGGTGATGGAAACAGGAGGTGGGGCCAAGTTGAAGAGAATGGATAAGGTGGGGATGAATTTAGGGGCTTCGGATGGCCCTGGCCTCTCCCACCCGGGCCTCTCCCTTTCCTGCTGGGTCTTGGCTGCTCTGAAATAAGCTACTCTCCTCAGGCATTGCCTTCTGCCATGATATCCCTGCCTTGTTACAGACCTGAAAGCAACAAAGTGAGGCACCCATGGACTGAAGCCTCTGAAATGATGAGCTAAAGTAAGTGTTTCCTCTTTCAGGATGTTTTTCTGAAATCTTTCCACTTCTATGGCCAAAGAGCTCAGAGGATATCGGTAAAATCTAACGCAAACTGCCTAAGCAAGGAAGCAATCTACTAGTTGCTGGAACTGAAAAGGTACTGAATTAACTCTGGTGTCAGTAGATCTGAGGCCACATGGTATCACCAGAACCGGCTTCCATTTTGCCATCTCTGGCTTTTCTGTCCACGAGTCTGGCTCCTTTCTCATCAGGCCTGCTTCTTCAGCATTGCAGCATAGAAAGATTCCAGGAACGCTGGCTCTGCTGCCTTACCTCTCATTCCAGGTATTGCAAAGCAGAACAAAAAACAAAAAGACTTTATATCCCTACTGGCCTTAAAGCTTCAAAATGAGGGCATGCACATTCTACATGGGCTTTTGCCTACGTTTCTGCCCAGCACAGTGCTTACCACTGAGCTGAGCTCTGGAGCACCGGAGGTGGGCTGCCCCTTCCCGATCACAAGGGCTACGAGAAGTGGAGATCTGGAACCTGAAATACATTCTGTGGGCTGGTGCTGTAAAGAAAGGAACGGGGAAGGGAGGCAAGTTACAGATGTCCAGTACTGTGCCACCATCTCTGAAGGATAGAGAACCACTGGCGTTTTTTGGAGTATTTAAAAACTAATTTATCAGTTGCATTTTTTACATTATCATGTACAATAACTTCGTGTGGAAAGAATCTGCTATCAAACAACTAACAAATAGTCCAAAAACCATAGATTTAATAGGACAAAGTTAAATCAAAATTAAGCTCAGAAACTTAAGAAAAACTAAAAACAGGTTTTTTTAAATAAAATCTTATGTATGTATGTATGTATGTATGTATTTATTTATTTATTTGGTACAAGGTCTTACTATGCAGCTTGGAATCATAGTGATCACCCTGTCTCAGCCTCCCCAGAGCTGGCATTACAGATGTGTGCCATCATGCCCAGCTTCAGTGGCCAGCACGGTAAGCCTGGGGCTCCAGGTCATCATGGCATGTGGTACTGGGGATCAAACCAGGTCCTTCCACTTGTGAGGCAGGAGCTTAGACCACCAAGCTATCTCCCCAGCCCAGAAAAAGTTTTTAAAATTATATTTGTTCATGAATTTTGCATCAAAGAGTCAGAGATATTTATCCATTAAATATTTTAAATATAGATTATAAGGAAATTGTTCATGACAAAATTTTAACCATTTTTTAATTTAATTCAATGGCAAGTATAATGATAACTGAAATACTGTTCCATGCATGACCAGAATTAAAAGACAGTATATGCATTATGAACTATTATCATTTTAAGTTGAATATAATTTACATTGACATTCTCCTCAGTCTAGAACAACTTTAATATAATAATACCATATAATCAAAGAGAGTGGAAACTGATATCAAGGAAAGCAGAATCACTTTGCTTAGAAAAGTCAGGTTCACATTAAAGTGCCAATGTAACAAATATGCACATATCTATTTAAAATTCATTACATAAAATAAAGTTTGTACCTCAACTATTAATTATACATATTTTATCTGTTTAATAACAATGTCCACACTGGCTTTATTACCTGAAGTGTCTCATTACTTTCTTCTGTAGTCCCTTCTTTTAATTGACTTTTGTGATTTTGTAACCAAAGACATATACCACACCCAGCAGACTATAGTGAGTCACACAAGAAAAATACACAAGGGACAATGCCTCTGGTCATGTCTCTTGTCCAATAATAAAAAGATCTGTCACCTTCCAAATATTGCAGTGATGGTCAATTGATATTTCTCAACTGTTTCTCCTTGAAAACTAGGGAATGTTTACTGTTGGCTTTATTAAATCATTTTTACATGCTATCCCTTTCAATGGGTTATCTTTTTTTCCCTGTCAATCAGCTTTATTTTCAAACCAAAATCCCTAAACAGAGCCAGTGTCTATTAATTATGTGCTAATATTAGTCTTTAAAACATCTTTTGCAAATAAAGGGAAGATGTAAAATATTGGGATTTCCTTCATAAATACTAATTGTGAAACTTCTTTATGAATTTTTTTCCTGCTGCATATGCTGCCTTTTCAGACATGATCTCTTCCTTCAGTTATATCCTAAACTCAGAAGCAGCCAGCAGTTCTTCCACAAGAGTCCTTTTCCTTTGCTTCTTGGAAATTTGTGAATGGTAGAAATCAACTGGATTATCAACAATAGTGCCAGTCTGGAAGTACTTAGGGAGGCAATCGTGGTTATTTTTCTTATAAAACCTTTTTGGGTCCATAGTTGCTCTCATCTTCAGAGTTTTGAGATCTTTTTTAAGCTTATCAGTCAATTTTGGGGCTTTCATACCAAACCACCCATTACCTGCAGTTTTCTGTCACCCTTTCCCGAGTTTTTTCTGAAGTTGATGCTTTGATTCACTATATGGCAAAACAGAATAAGTTTTTTTTCATTTATTATTATATCAGGTATAATAACAGCTTTCTGTAGGAGCTCATTTTTCTTTTTCGCCTTTATCTGTGTTAGAATTTTCTTTTAAAACTGAAGTCTTTCTGCATTAATATTAATATATACACACCACCCAATTCTCAGACCAGGGTCTATACTGCTACTTGTCAACTTCAGAAGTTTAGACTTTGTGTTATTTAGTAAGTCATCTTCATCACTACACTCATCTTTGATATTTCTATCACTATCTGATGGTTCGTCTTCACTACGTCCATGTTCTTCCTCTTCTTTTTTTTCCTCAGTGATAACCTCACTTGCCTTGTCATCCAAGTAAAAATGTTTATCAGCATTTAATTTAGGAGTTGTGTTAATTACAAGGAAAGCACAGCCATGAGATGAATTTTCTGACTTTTCATTTAGTGATTCCTTTTGACCACTATTTTCAACAAGACACACAGTGTCCTCCTCACTTTCATTGCTTTCAGAGTGCAGACTTTCATCACTGCTGAGAACTAGTAAGACAGAATTATCTGCATCCAGAGACTGGGTGAGTTCAGGTTTGTTTAGTCTGGTATCACATTCAATATCTACACTCCTTCCACTATTGTTGCCCTCACTGGCAGCTTTTCTTTTGGACTCTACACCATCATCATCATGACCACTGAACTTCATCAAGTCATTTATTTTTGCAGTGTTCTTTCTGTCTTCATTCCATCTGTTCACCTCTACAACTGCAGCTGTTTGAGCTAATGATTTCATTACAGCCTCACAGTTCAGAGTTGAGGGCTCTGATGTGGCTTTATTTTGAGGGGTTGAATGTTTTTGAGAGATTAACTGCTGAAGGCTAGTGTCCTGGAGTTTAGAAAAACATTTCAAATGAGAACTTTTATTATTTCTGTTTTCTCATCTATTATGTTTTCCTCTTCATCAAAATTCTGTCTAGTATATGAATTCTCTGAGTTCACAAAAATATCCATGATTATCTTTTTATTTTCTGGTACAATCTTGATGTATTTATTATCAGCTTTTGCCTGTAATTTCCTTGGCATAATTCTAGTTGATTTCTTATGTGTAATTCCATAATTATGGAACGAAATGTCAGAGCATGATGATTTAGCATCAGATACAGCTTCTACGTATGATTCTTGACTTTAACCTGTTAGAGTTTTAGCCTTACTTCTTTCTAGTTCTTGTCATGTCTGGGGAAGGCACAATTCTAGAAATACCTGAAGCATGACATTCTGCTTCAGAGACAATTTCTTCAGCAGCAGACTCATTTAGTCCAGTTATTTTCTGCTTTTTTCTTACGGTAGACACTGGTGTGGCCGCAATTATGATCTGCCTTCTAGTTATTCTTAGAATAGGCTCCTTGGATCTCAGACA
>NW_004524667.1:3682019-3685560 GCF_000260255.1 Octodon degus | reverse complement strand
TGAAATGGAAATACACAATGGTACCAGCATGGAAAAGCCAAGGCTCAGTTGTAAGAAATAAAAAAGAGGGAGCACAAATACATCTTTTGGTAGATTTCCTTGAATAGAACCGTCAAGGTCTGAAACTAGAAATCCACTGGATGGCCAGATCAAGTTTCTAAACCCAGGCACTGGAATACTCCAAGGAAGTAAAATAATTTCATCAAAATCTGACATATATAATGGTGAATATGGGAACCAACAACCTACAAAGACCAAGTAACAGCTAGCATTATTCTGATCTGATAATTCCCTTTCCATGGAATAGGAATTGGTAAGGCTGTGTTGTGGTGTACTCCAAGTAACCAGATCACTAACCAGGCATTTACAGGAGCTCAGTAATGGGAAAGCAGAAGGGTTACTAGAACTCAAAGACCAATAGAGTTGGATTTTAGCTTAACTTCTAAAATTGAGTGAGACAGTGTGAGGTTGACTTAATACTGAAGCTCCTGAGCACAGAAGAATAATGGACAACGTTATCCATGAAGTCCAGAGTCAGTGGTCAGGTGGTTCTTTCCACAGAGAGAAAATAGGCAAAGAGACACTACACTAAGGTGTTTTTTGAAATATCTGATGAAATAGTTGATATAACATGTAATACTAGCTGGCTGGGAAGCAAAGCAAGAAAATTGCAAGTTTAAAGCCAGCCTTGGTGACTTATCGAAACCCTGTCTCAATGCAAAACAAATACAAAGAACCGGGTACATATTTACTGGTAAACCACTTGTCTAACATGTGAAAGGCCCTGAGCTCAATTGCTCTTACTTCAAATAATAATATTAACAATACAAACACTGTAAATTTTGCAAGAATAGTACATAAAAGTACTTACATATCCTTTATCCAGATTTGCTAATTTTTACATTTTGCTCTATTTGCTTTATCTTTGTTATATGTGGGCACATGGTGGCTGTGTGTATGTACAATTGAAAGATAAAGGCCTGGGAACAGACTTTCCCTGACAACCTGTAGAAGCTGCCATATTTTCCAACACTTAATTGTAGATATCTAAGCTCAGATTTGCAAGACAGTACATTGCTGTTAATTCACCTGATTTGTGGTACTTTGTTAAGCAGCCCTAGAAAACTAATATATCACCAAGTGCCCATTTATCTTTCAAGGTGTACGTTAATGATGACTACTCAATGAAAACACTGATTTTTTCCATTTACAGTTTGTTTCTGGAAACCAATAAGCAATCCATAGAGAGACACTTTAAGATCATGTACATATTAGAATTTTTACAAAATGAGTAGAGTACAGTTGATTTTGCCATAGGAGGGAAAAGTAGGAAATTATATAAGATAATTCATATGTTTTCAAAACTCTCTTTACTTATTTGGTACAGGGTCCCACTACACAGCTCAGACTCCTAGTGATACTCCTGTCTCAGCCTCCCCAGTGCTGGGATTACAGGTGTGCGCCACAAGGCCCAGTTTTGATGGTCAGCATGACATGCTCAGGGTTCCAGGGCTGGCATGGCACGTGGTACCAGGAATCAAACCCTGGTTATTGTGCTTTTCAGGCAGCAGTCAGACTGCTGAGTTATTTCCCCAGCTGATTCATATGTTAATTTGTCCTACACATATTTTTCTCTGTGTATGTAGTTTACATCATCATGTTATATACATTGAAAATGTGCAATAATTTTTTAAAGACCCTGTAAATATGCACCCCATACTAGTACTGCCTCTTCTGGTTTAGCATCAGTTGATGGTTCCTGTCTAACCTAACCACTACTATTATGGCTGCAAAGTGGCAATCTCCCTAGTTTAGTACTTCCTCCAAATCTACCAATAAGCATTCAGCGACAAGTGACCCATTCTCTGTTTTTATTTATGATCACAAATTGTACAGGAATCCTCCTCTTATTCTAATTTTAGAAGGGGTATTTGTTTTGCATACTAGGCTCTTCATTTGAGGTATATCCTCAGTCCTATCCCCTTCTTGAATCAATAATTAGTCACTGTATATAATTACTTTAATAACAAAACTGTTAAATATTTAATCAGGTGGAGCATCTATCTATTCTTTAACATATTTGCATCAATTAAAAATAAAGTATCTTATTTTTAATAAGATATTTGAAATTCATTTTGTATTCCAGCTCTGGACTTAACTATTTAACAAGATATGTGAAAATTGTCTTGTACCTTCCCTACCTCAGTTCCAGAGTCAACCTTTATTTGAGAAGCCCTGATACCATTGAATGGGCATCAGTCAGAGACCAAGATCTGAATTCTAGAGGTATCTATTACTACTGAAATAATCTTTGCATTTAGGAGGTCCTTCTAGCAGAAGCAATTAGAACACACAAATGCTCATTCATATGTGACATTCCATCTTATTTTTAAAATACAAAATACAAAAGTAAAAATTATCCCAATTTATGATTATAAATATTTGAAAAAATGTTCAGTATCTCTGGTTATTAGACAAATTCAAAATAAAACAACACTAAGATTTCATCTTACTCCAGAAAAAAATAAATCAAATAATAACCAAATATTAGCATGGCTGCAGAGGAAAAAGGAACCCTTCTACATTTTTGGTGGGATTATGAGCTAGTACAACCACAATGAAAATCAGTTTGGACATTCTTCAAGAAACTAAAACCAGAAATTCCACTTAACCTAGCTATTTCCCTGGTAGGTGTCTTTCTGACAGACTTAAATACATAATTTCACATTGATATACGCATCCTTATTAAAATTACAACTCATAATTGCTAAATTTGAAGGAGGCTATCTGTCCATGAGCAGATGAATTAATAAAGAAAATGAAGTGTACATATACAGTGGCACACTGCTATGCCATAAAGAAAGTTAAACTTCAGTTATTTGTAGGGAAACAGATGCATCTTGAGATCATAGTGTTCAGTAAAATATATACACAAGCTTAAATATCACATGATTTCTTGCCCATGAGAAACCAAAGATGCAATGATACCTCAGTTGTCAAATGATTCTAAGCTCAAACGTTCAGTTACTCAAACAGCAAAGTCTGAAGTCTGAAAATATCTGTTTTCTGTTCATAACTTTGCTTGATAGATGAAGCAAAAATCCAACTTGAAAAACCCGTACAAGTTGAGAGAGTCACACGTCCAACTGAACCCAAAGGAACAATGCTGCATGCCGAGCCCCACTCTCACCCAGGCAACATGCAGCACCATGGAAGTACATTAAAACATTCGTCTTTGTGCTTTTTTTTGCATGAAATGTCATAACCATGGCTCCAAAGAAAGAGAATGGTACCTGCAGTAAAGCCAAGAGGAAAACTGTGAGAACCACAACAGAGTGAAAGAAAGAAATCATCATGAAATTTTTAAAATCCTGGAAAAATGAATGTATAAGTAAGTTGTGGGCCTCAGAGCCAATTATTTGGTTTTCCATTATTTCTTAAGGAAAAAAGATGATAAACTTGATCATGTGCCACAAATATATACTATTAAAACTAAAAATTAAATTAAATTGAACCAATTGCTAATTATCAAAAAAATAAC
>NW_004524667.1:3674965-3680617 GCF_000260255.1 Octodon degus | reverse complement strand
GCGCAGGGTAGCAGGAAACTCTCCGCACACTCACCGGACCTGGGCTAGTACTGGGTCTCAAGGAAGCCCTATTCTGATTGCCTTAAAATAAAACCACTTATGTTGAATATTTCAAATATTTCCACAAATTAAGAAAATTCAACCTCAAATATTTTCAATGTAAAAAAAAGTCAGTATAAAATTAACTCAGGTTTTTACCATAGATGTTTTAAAAATTCAAGTTTTCATAATTTAAATAAATCTTTGCTATAATAACTTTAGAAATAACTGTATTCTTTCATGTATGAGAGATAATAATATGTATAGACTCTTGTCTTACTTGGATGTATTTTTCCTAAACATAATAGTTTTATTAGTTGGAAAAGATAGCGTTATTTCTACTGAGTCTTTGGGATTATGAAACTTTTCATTATATTTAACTAAACTGAATCACTATTTTGACAAATTGTATATCAACAGTGCTGTGAGCCCTGTTAAAAAGAGAAGACAGACACCCACCCAAAATATGGTTCAGGAGGGAGACTGATGGTGCTACAGGAACACCAGGAAGGTGTCAGAAGCTTTACTACCCACATACAGAGGTTTTATCTATGAGTAAGAAAGACTTCCCTAATAGATCCAGAATTGTGTAGAAGACAGCAAGAGCAGGACCGGCTAGGGTTTTGCTGGTGGTTAAGGGATGGGGTAGAGTGAAGTTTTCCACTCAGGCAGGAGTATGAGTGGTTTGAACTTCCTATTAGTGTCAAAGGAGAAAGTTTTCCTGTCCCATCACTACCTAAATGTGGGGCAGAGGAAGAGGTGAAGTTTAAACTTGTTGCATCAAACATCAATGTAAGAAATCTCTTTATTACAAACAGTATAATTTATATTTTTACTATGTTAGTTTGAATATCACTTCCAAGGTTTTAAAATTTTTGTTGATGCTAACTTGAGTTACTTATTCCTCGCTCTTTGGATGTCCAGATCCTAAATTAGAAAAAAAAAAATACTGAATTGTTAATTACTAATTATATTTAAATTTATATGTTTTGTCTCTTATTTTCATAATGCGGAAAGGATATCTGTAAAAAAATGTTTATTTTTTAAACTTTGAGAAATTTTATTACTAAGGATACATTTATGCAATTCATTTCCAAAGTAGTTTGTTTCAAAATAAAATGACTAGGTGTTCCAGAATGAGAATTGTAAAAGTGGAACAAAATCTGAAAGAATATAAAAACTTGTGAAAGGTGGCAGAAAAGAGATTTTATTTTTGCTCATAGTCAAAGCTGACTAAAGTTGAATAATTGCATTAGTTCCAATTGTTACTACAACTGATTAGGGAAGATTAATATCTCAAGACATTCAAATTTATTATCACGGATGTTGGGAGGTCCCAAGCAGCCCTCTTTGTGCTAAAATGAAGACCTCAGTAGATTTTGCTCCTTCTGGCGGATCTAGAAGAGAACCCCTTTGCTTGCCTTTGCAGGACTGAAAAGCTTGCTTGGATTCCTTCATTTGTCGTGTCTTTCAAACTTCAAAGGTAACACAATAATCCAACAAGTTTTTTTTTTTTTCATATTGCATCACTCTGCTATGAAGTCTTCTGCCCTTTCTATAGTATTTAAATGAGCATTGAGACCACCAGATAATCAGGATAATTTTGTTATTTTAGGACCAGATAAACAGCCTTAATTCTCTCATGCTATGAATGCAAATGTTTTAGCTAGCAGCACATGGATACCATAGAGGTGAGAGGGGGAGTTATACTGACGACCACAATGAATTTCTATATAATCATATCAAGTTTGATCCTAGCACAGAACTAAAAGTTCGTCCAGTTTCTGTTCAAATGAGAAAATTTTCTTGGACTGCAGGCCCACTCTATAAAAAGGTAGTGAAGTGCTTTATTCCTTGTGATCTGCCTAAGCAATTGCAGTGATCATCACTGAGGCTCTGGGCCGCCCAGTAGCTGGCTCTGTCCCAGAACCTGAAGAAGGCACATAGGTGCAAGTCTCATGATTTGATATAAACCTCATAGGATTCACTCTATGGCAGACCTCGCATAAGCTGGACATCTTTATGGATACCACGAGACAGTCCCACGTGGGCCATGCAGAACTATGGCAAAATACTTGAGTGCTATTTTCACTTACAAGGGAGGTAGCTACCAAGAACATTGACATTCCACTCCAGAGCGTCAGTGATATAAAGTGGTCATGTGTACCCCAAAGAGTTTCTTCCACAAATCTTTTGGAAACTACTAGTCTGTTTACTCTCAGAGTTTAGCTCCTGGAGATTTACTTTCATGAGGCTTTTATATTAATATTTCTCTATTTCATTTTAGATATCCCTTCCTTTAGATGCAAGATCTCCATATTTTAGAACAACTGACTTTACATCATCTGTTCAACTCATTTTGTTAAACTGATTTTGTCAGAACAACCTGAGAGAACTTCAGGAGGTGTTTACTAAATCCTCCTTGCTCCATTCCAGAAATCTATGATGGCAACTCACCTCTTGAATGAAGAATAATACTCATTTTCTTCAACAAAATCAGGACTAAAAATGTTAAACATTATCTGATCTCTGTGACTCTGTAAAATACAGACTCTTGAGAAAGTCTACTCCTTGTGAATCGTTTGTGTCCTAAGAAATGGCCAGCTAGCCAAAAGACAGCAAAAACAGAAACCTCATTGCCTTTGCAGATTCAGAGATTTGGTTGACCTCTGCCTGCCTTTCTTCATGATTTCCTGTCTTTTAGTATTCCAAGTCTCTCTGTCTCTCTTTCTCTCTGTCTCTCCTCCTTCTCTTTCTCCTTCTTCCCTCTCTCTCTCTCCCCTTCCCTCCCTCATTCCCTCCATCCCTTAGAGGTGTTTATTGCTAAACATATTCCATGGTGCAATAGATTAAACAAAACATTTTCCTTACTGTCTAGGAAATTTTATTTTTCACAAAAGCAAAGTTATCCTTAAGCCTCAGATTTTCTTTCACTTGGACTCTCTGCTCTGGAAAAGCACTGTATCTTGCTTAACAGTTTAAAGCAAAAGGCCAGTAGCAAGTCTCAGACTCCATCTGTACCATTCACTATGACACTGAGCAAGGCACTTGACCTCTCTGTGTCTTGTTACAGTCACCTATAGTGGGAATGATAATACAGCTTACATCACAGGCATACGATGTCAAGGGTTATGATTATAGGTTGAAAGTATTTCTGTCTTGCTGACAAATCAAAAAGTGTGAATTCAGCAAGTGAGATAGCTCAACAGACTAAGCCCCCTCTTTGGCAAGTGCAGAGACCAGGGTTTCATCCCCAGTTCCACATGCCATGCCGGTCCCACCCCCAGGGCAAGCTGAGCTGACAACCAAGTCCAGGTGTGGTAGCACACACCTGTAATCCCAGGGCTGGGGAGGCTGAACACAGGAGGATCACTACAAGTCTGAGCCACATAGTGAGACCCTGTACCAAATATATAAATGAAAAATAAAGTGTGAGTTCAAGTTTCTCCATTCAATTGAACAGTGGTGCATTTCAATCTGGTTAGAACAAATGCCTCATTCGAAGAGCTATGCAAGGATTACTGAAGGAATACCTTAGACTCACCAAGCCCTGGTCTCCTGAGGAGAGTCAGTGTCCCTTAGAACTGACACTTGCTCACCTTTTGACCACATAATGCACAGTGCTGAACAGTAAATATTTACCAAATTAAAGGATGGATGGAGGAAGGAAGGATGGATGGCAGAAAAGAAGGAAGGAACTATAAGTGAAAAAGCAAGCATTATTCTATGCAATAGATGACTGTTTTGAGCAAATGAAGTATTTCTTTCCACAGTTAAAACAAGTTGTAGTCCGAGCTTTGCCTCAGAGATGTGTCATTAATGCTCAGAATCCAAGTCAAATACATTCCACTGAGGCTGGGTACAATCCTGGCAGCTGATACGATCCAGAACACAGTGCTCAGTGTTCTGGGGTCCACACATGTGAAACACTATGCCCTAGCATTAATTAATGATTGCTATCTCTGGAAACATGAGTTCTTTCCTTAAGGAAACACAGTATACAAATTAAAGTCTAGCCAGATTGAAATTCATCAGTGTTCAACTGAATGTAGAAACTTAAATTCACACTTTTTGATTTGTCAATAAGACAGAAATACTTTCAACATGTAATCAGATCTATTGTTTTTAACAACAAATGGAAACACATAGATTCAATGAGATATTAAATGTGGGAACTCTTTTTTAAACCTTGAAACAGTTAAGCTGGCAAGATAGCTCAGAAGACTAAGTGCCTGCTTATGCAAGGACCAGGGTTCAATCCCCAGCACCACATGCCACACCAGTCCACCCCTCAACCCCCACCCCACCCCCAGCCCACTGAGCAGGCCACCAAGGCCATGGTGGTGCACGCCTATAATCCCAGAGCTGGGGAGGCTGAAAATAGGAGGATCACTATGGGTCCGAGGTGCACTGTGAGACCCTGTACCAAATACATTAAAAATAAATAAATAAGCTTTAAAACAGACATTATTATGTTATTTTTACAAAATTAAGCCATAATGTGATATTTGATTCATGTTGTGAAATCAATATTCCAGACAAGCAGTCATAATTCTTGCTATATATTGCCCTCTAGTGGATTCTTGTCACACGTAACCTTTGCAATTTTGTGAATAAACTATACCCAGGCCATCTCTGGGCCTATGATTTATAGGATTGCCAAAAATTTTAAAAATGCTTTTGTTAACACAAAACAATAAACCTCAGGCCTTTTATCACGAATATTCTCACATTTAAATTATTTTCCACTAAGAGAAAATTCCTTATTTCCCTTGGAGCTTCCTTTAGTCACTTGACCTGGTGACTTCAATTCAGGCCCATCTCATGTGTGGATATGCATCCTAATAAAACTAACAAATTCACTCTGAGTAAGAGAGGAATGAATTTACACTTGCACTGGCTTTCCTGATAGTAAAAGCCAGTGCAAGTGTAAATTCATTCCTCTCTTACTCAGAGTGAATTTGAATATTTTCTATTATTTTAAGATAATCCCACAAGTCAAGAGCTGCTCCTCCGTGGCTAACAATCTTCTCCATTTTTCTTTGATAAGAAAATATGGAGTGTTTCTGCAAACACTCCATTAGGAATTCGTAACTTAGTGCAGGAGGTTTTCTCAGGGCAGGTATTTATGATTAGTACTAACTAAACAGCAGAGTTTTCATGGGAAACTAATGAGAAGAAAAAGAAAGCGTCCTGCAAGTCATCTCCTGAAGAAAGTGGCATTTTTGAATAAGCATGACTAGAATTAAGCTAAAATTGGTCCCATTCAATCTATTCACAAAATATTAAATTATTCTGTAGATATTAATCTATTTTCAGGTGATAAAAGCCATGTTTAGACATGAAGTTTCAAAGTACTACTCTTGTATTAATTCAAAACTAGGTGATTGGACACCGAAAATGTGCTTGCTGTCTAAAACTTTTTGAAATAACACAGCATGGTGAGTCATGCTATTTGAGCTCATTTGAATGTATTTTATATTCTGTTTGCTTATCAAAATATTTCCCAATGCTCACAAAAATGAACATAAGAAGTTGTCTGTTGAACTTAAAATGATAAACTCAATTACATTTTAAATATGGCATGACCAAATTGTTAGATAAATCTTCATA
>NW_004524667.1:3665822-3674865 GCF_000260255.1 Octodon degus | reverse complement strand
CATAGTAGAACCTGTACTGTAACAACATGTAACTCAGTTGTGCCCCAAATTTTCTGATCAAGGAGATTATGGAGCCACAGAGGAATGTGATCAATGATTTATAGTGTGCCTAAGGTGAATCACATGGAGAGAAAATTTTCTCTCAGGCTTTCACAGATAGCAAATTGGTCAGGCAATGGCCATGACTCATCCTCATGCCTGACACTGACAAAGGATCTACAAAGTGCGGTGAGGGGACTTGACTGATTTTATCAGATACAGAAGTTACACTTCTTGTTATACAGGTCTTGCTTTGTCTTGGTCTTAACTATCCAGCAGAAAAGTATAAAAATGAGGTATATAAAATAAAGCCATATTAATATGCTGAGCTGTGAGAGGCTCTAGTCAGCAACTTCTATGGATAACCCACTACTATTTTGGACTGCTGGACTGTGTTGGATTGTTTTGCTGAATTCATGAACCTATAGTATTTAGATGCCAATAGAATTCCTATCTCTTACAGGACTAAACAAGAAAAGGGGATACAAAGGAAGGACCATTTTGTATTTCTATACACAGAATAGTTAGGATAGATATACAGCTACTTTCGCTTAATTCAATGAGAAGAAAGATTTGTACTAATAGTGTTTGGACAGGATATCCTGTCTGCATCTTATACTATGGATAACCAGTAAGAAGATGACAATGTACAATGTACTAACTATTGAAAATGTCCTATTAATCAGCTTCGAAATTGTCTTATTGATATTTGTTTCTCAATAAAATAAAATAAAATTTTAAAAAAGGAAAATACATGTGCAAAGAGAAGAATAGCAAAAAAAAAAAAAAGAATAAATAAAGGACAAGAAAAGAAATTAATGGTTATGGAAGACATTAATTTTCAAGTATTTGTCCAATCTTACATACCTGTATCTGTTAATCTGAGCAACAGATTTGATGATAAAAATACATAATATAACAACCATTGTCAATTTGTTATTCTTGCTTTGAAAATCTGTACCACACTGTTACTGTGTTTCTGTCTTTGATTTTTGCTGTTTGTTCTTACTTTGGTTTTCGTTTTTACTCTTTAAAATAAAACCAAATTTTAGTAATGTACCCATTTGACCAAAAGAAAAAAATGTCATTTCCTCCTGTATCAATTCTGAATGGTCCCTCTGTAAGACCCACTGTACTGAATTCATTGTTTTTACCACTCCATTAAAATTTTATAGCCGTTGATAAGACTAGGTGTATATATGTGTGTGAGTATGTGTAAAATTTTCTTTTCTCTTTAAAGATGATTTTCTACATAAACTCTTGCTTTTTTGTAACTATGGCATTCTTACTTAGCAATATATTCAGGAGATTTCACCCTATCAATTCATAGAGATCATCCCATTCATTGTTACAAGTGCATGGTATATCTTTGTGATTTTTAATCAACTCCATTTATTTGTAAATTTAGATAGATTCCAATAGTTATTGAAATTTGTTTTATTTATCCATCTTCATGCAATTTGAACTGTGATAATCTCCATTGCTAGTTAAAGTGACAGTATGAGTTCTGTGTGACTTTATTTACTTTCATTATTGATTTTATATTTTTTGGGCAATAATGTGGAGACACTGGAAATCAGAAGGCCATCAATAATCTCAAGATTACTAACTGCCACAATGTCTTGAGATGATAGTCCAGTATAGGAGGACCCAAAGTGTTATGCATGTAGCTCGATGTCCCCCCAAAGCCTCATGCACTAGTAGGTGAGCCTTTTGGCTGTGACTGGATTTTGGATGGGTGATACTGGACCATGGATGTGTGATACTGGATGAGTCCACTGATTGATTTTGGATAGTTTGAGTGTGGATGATAAATTTACTGAAGAGGGAAAACACAACCTAGGTATGAGTGGTTTATGGGATGGATGGAATATAAAGGGAAAAAATAAAGAAGGCCCACTATCTCCAGCCTGCCAGGTCATGGACTATGTTTTTTTCTGCCACACTGTGCCATTCTGCTACCTTACTTTGGGGCCAGTTGAGTAGAGCCTGAAAACTATGATATAAAATAAACCTCTTGCTTTAACTTGTTGGTATCAAGTATCTTGTCCATGCCGACAAAAACAAAAAACAAAAAAAAAAACAAAACCTAAGACACAAGCACAAAGAATCCAGATATACATTTATAGATGACACTTTCATTGGTCACCTACGGAATCATATCTTATTCTTAGAAGTACTTTGCCTATGGTATTTCTGTGGCTATATCACTAGTTTTCACCCCTGCTGTAGATATTTTCTTGATGGTTCTTTTGAAATTTATCTTTTAGCATTATTTCTTTAGCTTTTCATTTCAAGAAACTATTTATAATCCCTGATTTTCTATTTCTCATCCCCGAGCTATTATGAATCAATTCTGCTTTAAATTTTCTTGTCCTTTAAATGAAATATATGAAGGGAAAATGAGTCATTATACTAATTTAATATGCCTAAGCTTGTAGAAATGTCCATCTTAGAATATAGACTGCACCACAGACTATGTGGATGGTGTGACGTGAGACTAAGTTCTTATACGAGAGAATAATATGCCTGAGGGCTTGAGCCCAGGTAGAGACCATACTTCCTGGAACCATGTTATGCGTTTACCTCTATCATGAACATTCAATTTAAACATTTCATAATATACAAGGGCATCATACAATTATAAAACCATAAGTAGATATCAGGAATTGAAGTCCCTAATCTTCCCACTTTCTGATGCTTCTACATATAGATAACATTTCACAACTCTGCTTACCTCACTATGCTAACTATACTCATCTTCCATCCTTGATAACTTCAGATACAAAGTCTTCTGTTTCCAGGACTAAATTAGCCTCAGGATTCACTTACCAGGAAATTGTAGGCTGCTTTTGTATGTATATACTTCTGCACAGTTATTTTATAACAGTATCAATAATATTTTATTTTGACATCCTTGTTAAGGTGAGGGGACAATTAAATAATTCTCAGAGAATATTCATGACAATGGGATTCCACATTTCTACAGTGTACTCTTAAGAGTTTATATAGAATCACTTCTATATTTCAGCATTAACTGTAGAAATGGAAAAATTGTAGGAGATGAAGACTATATTTCCAGGAAAAGAAGGAATGTTAACATTAGACAATATCCAGGATTAATTTAATTGTTAAATTGTCTAGCATTTATTGTGTAGAAGAACTAAGAGATCAAATTTCTCCTCCTAATATTCTCTGTGGGAATTCTGACTTTCTGTGTTGCATTATACCAATTTTAGTAATTAACCTTTAATAGTGTCCAATGTCTATTATTATTCCTTTTTGTAAAAGTCCCTATAAGGTATGTCCAGCCATTCATTTCCTTACTTAATCTGTTCTCCTTGAAGCTGGCCTTCTATGTTTTACAGATTTCTCATTTATGATCACATATAAAAAGTTTGCTGTGGGACATCTCAAGCTCAAACGAAGAATAATTTTCTTTCTCAGGAACTGAGCCCACGTTCTCCTTACTTGATGTCTTTTCTTTGATCCACACTGTGTCATATTCACATTCATAGAAAAAAGACCTGTCACTATTGTAATCATGCTTTCAAAAGTATGCTAAGAAGAGGGTCTCAAGCATGGGATTTTAATGCCATCTAAAATTCTGTTTGATTTGTCAGCTCTCTTTTCTCACACTTGTATTCACTTGTCACTTAGCATGCTTTAAAGGTGAATGTTTCTAAAAGCCTTAGTGGGGGGAAATGGATAAGGTTGGTGGGAGCTTACTGAACTTCAGCAAAGTCCTTGCAGGGTTTTAAAAATAATAAGAAAACTTATATAGCATTTTCAGATGTGAAGTCTGATTAATGTATCTCTAGACGTAAAACCAAAGATTAAAACTGTGGTCTTCTGGCTCAAGACTATGAACATCTTATGAAGATTACTTTGAGTCTAGAACCACATCATATGAAGATTGCTTTATTGTGTCTAGACACATTCTATTTGTCCTCAGTTTTATAAAATAGTGATTAAGGAAATAGGTTTTATATTAAGAGAGTTCAGGCTTTTAATATACCTCCAACACTTATTGTTTATATGACTTGGAATATGTCACTTACTATTACTTAGCTTATTCCCCCTAAAGTATGAAATACGGTTACTATATTTTGCATAAGTGTTGCTCACACATTTGACAACTATATTAAATGGTTATCACCAGTCTGTGGCATTATTAGAAGGTAGTAGAAACTTTTAAGAGCTAGGGATTAGAAGGAAGAAGTCAGGTCATGAAGGATATACCCTTGAAGAGGAAGTAGGGACCCCATTTTCTCCCCTTTTTCTTTGCTTCTGGACATCACGAGGTGAGCAGCGCCTCAGCCATGCATTCTCTACCATGATATATTGCCTTATCACAGGTCCAAAGGCAATGGAGCCACATGACTATGAGTTGATAATTCCAAAAGTATAAGCAAAAATAACCCTTTTATTTTTATGTGGATTATTTTAGGCGCTTTGTCACAGTGAAAGAATGCTGACTAAAATAGGGAACAGTAGTAGTGACATTTATTTCATGGAATTGCTGCAATGATTTAATTATATAATGCCTGATAGTGAACCTGTCACATAGTAAAAGAAAATACTAGCAAATGAAAAAAATACTCACTGAATAGGATTTTCTTCCACTATTTTAATGACTGCTGAATGGATGGCTTTTGTACCCGCCTACAGTGTGATTTCTAAAAAAACTGTTTAATAAAGTATACATTAAAAGCCCTTTTGCAAGATTGTACTGTGAGAAAGTGAAAAAAACTAAAGATAGAAGAGCAAAGCAAAGGCATGAGATGGGAGAGGTGAGGGAGCTCAAATATATAGGATGGTCAGAAGTTTGCAGCACCGTGAAACAGGATCTGTTGTACAAAAAGCCTGCAGCTTTTATAGAGAAAGAGACTGAAGCAAAGGCCAACTCACTTAGAAGCAGGATCTCAGAGGAAAAACAATCTTATGAATAGGGATAACTAGAGTGAAAATGATCTTTTCATATGATCGGTTGTCAGAAGGCTTTCTGCTTTGGCCTTGTTCTAAGAAAAGTTGTTGTTTCTTTTTTTTTTTACCTTAAAAAACTTTCCTAAGCATTCTTGATCATCAATTAAAGTTTAAAGTGTAAGCAAGTTCATAATGTCTGCCAGTATTGTTAAAAGCAAATAAATAAAAAAATACAAAAAAGTTTTGAAGATTCCTACCTGTTCAGCCCAGAATTAAAAGGATTTTCAAGAATACTTCCAAAACATAAGTTCTCCATAAAATAATAGTGGAACACATGAAAAAATAAGCTACCATAAGTGAGAATCAGAAAAAAAAAAAACCAAACAACCAAACCTGCAAAACCGTGAACCACTAGGTTCTCTATAAACAAAATAAAACATAAGCAATAATTGTGTTAAGTATATTTTCAAACTAAGAGACAAAACTATTAAAAATAAACAGACTATAGTATTAAAAATGAACAGCAGAGTTTTAAAGAGCCAATGAGAATTTTCAGAAACAAATTGTACAGTTAAAGAATTGGACCAAACTACACAGAATGCAGAGAATATAAACAGCAAGGAGATGTGAAATATTAACAGTAAATTAATCAGAGCTGAACACTCAGCAGAAAGATATACAATTTATGTCATTGGGACTCGGCTTCCCATCCTTGCTCTAATCCCAATGTTGGAATCAACTATTACTTGTCTCTGAATTGCAGTCCTCCATATAGGTTTCTAGCACTTCCCATTACCTCTATGCAGTTCCCTACAATAAAATCCCACTGTTGAAGGGTTTGAGATCCTTTCTCTTTTCCTGACTGAACTCACAATAATAAAAATTATTTTAAAATATACACAGAATTTGAGTTTGTTAGGTGTTATGCTTACTAAACTCTACCACTAAGCTATATCCCCATTATATAAATATGCTTACTATGAGTTTAAGAGTAATCACATGAAAGGAGGTAGAAGGAGGAAAATAGCTCCTAGTAAACTGGGGAAAGGGCAGAAAGCAAATAATGAAATAAAAACAGCAACAAAGGAAAACAAAAGTCTCTCTCTCTCTCTCTCTCTCTATATATATATATATATATATATATATATATATATCCATATTAATATCCATAGTAAACTGAAAGGTATTGGAGGATGTATTGAAGTATTCAGTTAAATGACAGAGTTTTCATTTGGTGGTCAAAATTCAACTATATGCAAAGAAGAAACAATACATAAAGGAGAAAGAAAAGAAAAAAGATGGGAAGGCAACCAAGCTTGAAAATGAAATAAAAATAGTTATATAGGCTAGTAGCAATAAAAAAGAGAGAAATTGACTCTATTTTATGTCAGACAAAATAGAAAATAAGACAAAAAAACACTTTCAATATGTTATAATAAAAGTTTTTAAATAATTTTATTGAGAAACAAATAGCAATGAGACAGTTTCAAAACCGGTTAGCAGGACATCCTCAATTATAAATATATTGCATATTGTTGTCTTCTTAGTTGTTATTCATAGTACAAGATGTGACATAATATCCTGTCCACAAACACTATTAGAACAAATCTTTCTATTCATAGAATTAAGAGAAAGTAGCTGTATATCTATCCTATTTTGAATATACAGACACAAAATGGTTGTTCATTTGTATCCCCCTTTTTTAGATAATTTGTCAAAGAAGGATATTCCATTGTCATTTAAATATTGTAGGTGTGTGAATTATACAAAATATTGCAGTATAGTCCAATAGTCCATAATAGTGGTGGGTTTCCGTAAGACTGGCGATGTCAGTAGTTGTTGTCTTGAGCCTTTAACAGCTCAGCATATTCATATGGCTTTACTTTTTGTACTTCACTTTTATACTTTTCTGCTGGATAGTTAAAGACCTATAATAAAAATTTTACCTTACCAGGAAGAAGCAAGCTTAAATTCATCATCACATGATAGTCTAATTTTGAAAATACAAGCAAAACATCACAGGAGAAGTGAACAACTTAGTTTCCACAGAAAGAAACTTTAAACACATCATTCATAATGGGTACAGCAAGAAGATTTAAAATATAAATTAAAATAATCATTGTTAACAAGTGTAATCTAATGGATGTACACAGAACCCTAAATCAATCATTGTAGACTACCTACTGTCTTCAAACATACAGTGATGTTATGGCCTGTGTCTAGTAGTACCCTAATGCCTCATGTAGTCATGGGGCAGCTTCTGGAGTTTGTGATTAACTTATGATCCAATGCTGGGATTATGGGTATGAGTGCTACACCTTCCCTGGGGCAGATGATCTTCATACAAATGTAAAGAGAGGAGGGAGGCTTGCTAACTGCCACAGCTATTACTCCTCCCTTTTCTTTTTGCTGCCATGAACTGCTGCCCTCTTCCATGTGCTGCTCTGCCTTGGAGCCAGATGAGTATGGACCGAAACCTCCACTAACTGTGAGCTAAATAAATCTTTCCTTTCTTAATTTTCAATGTTGGGTATTTTGTCCCAGCAACCAAGAGAAGAGTAACTGAGACAAGTGGAATATTTCCCCCCAAATTCCTACTGATATTGAACACCTTCTTGAGCTATTATGCTGCAGGAGAAACACGGTGCTGTTTTCTGTCAGCTTGCAGAGCTGCTCTGCTACTTTGCTGACAGCAATGCCACTGCCATCCTGTAGTATTCTCTCCCTGAACATTTTTCTAACTGTTATCACAGTACACTCCCTGGGTCTCTAGAGTTCCACCCAAAGTTTGCCTCTGCCCTTGATCCCTCAAGATTCCTTTCTGCGGAAGCTAAAATTCCCATTTGAAGAAATTCCCAGGAGGGCCTGACTAGTGATCTTGCCTCAGTTTTAGCAGATGATGCTAGGATATATCTTATTGTGCTTAAAACCACTTAAACCCTCACTTTGTGGTTTCAATAGAAAATATGTTAAGATCCAGTTTTCTGATTAGCAATTAACTTCACACTGTCTCTGAAGAATTTATAAGCAGAAAATACATTTTTATTTTTAAAAATCTTTAAATACGGAAGGTCATACATTGCATGGCATAATTTTTAAGGCTACAAAACTTTCCATACAGACCCTGATGTCCTAAGACATAGAAGGCCATCTGAGAATAGCACCATCTGCCTGAGAGTATCAGAATTCCATAGACACTGAGTCGCTGGAGCAAAGGGCTGCTTATAAAGTGGCAAATGTTGAACTTTACTTAATTCTTTGTTCATGAAAGTGCTGAACATTGAGAACCCTTCCATTCTTTTTGGTACTTTATATTGTGAGAAATTGCAAACTGGATAAATCACTAACCAGCTAACTAAAACAGACCACATAATATCTTTATATATTAAAGATAGGGCCCCAAACCCTACTTCTCCTCATGACTTCCTTCCTTGATGAAATCCAGAATTTTCTTTTTTCTATGAGGCCCTTATCCTTAATGCATGTTCTCTTTTTTTCAATATCTTGAGTAAATTAATTTCCCTGTCTAGCACCCATTGTCCTTCATGTGGTAGTGTCATGTGACCTAAATGGAAAAGATCCCCACCTTTAGATCCCTGTACCCCCACTAGGAGCAAATTCTTCATTTTGAGGGTGACGTAAAGTCCCAAACATAAGGCAGCTCCTGATCTGGGTTCTAGACTGATCTGAGTTCTGGACTCTTGTCTATACATAGAATGATAAGGATTTGATTTGACTCTTTTTTATTAGTTACTTTATATTTTGATATTTTATATAGTGCTTTTTCCTTGGTTAAAAGACAACACAAAATCTAGCATATTAGCTTTTTCTGTCTATCTTTGTCTTGAATTCAAATCAATTAAGTATTTATACTTACTGGAAATAAAAAGATTTTGTTTGTACTTTGGGGTATATATTAAGCTGATGGTTTAATTTTTTAATGAAAGCATAAACTCTTGGTGTCAGAAAATCTTTTGTGTTTCATTGGGTATGTAACACTTTCTTTCCTTGGTAGTATTAATACATTAGATTTTAAAATGTGTTAAGGAAGCCCTATTCTTTTTTTTTTTTTTTTTTT
>NW_004524667.1:3655121-3656398 GCF_000260255.1 Octodon degus | reverse complement strand
AAATGATAAACTCAATTACATTTTAAATATGGCATGACCAAATTGTTAGATAAATCTTCATAAAGAATGCACTAACAAGAATGTTTATATGGATTAAGAGAAGTTCTTGAAAGTGATTGGTATTTTACTTTACTCAATTTTTATATATCGAACCTGCATTTCCTTATTTATTCTCTTGTTGTAAAACAATGAACATCTACTGCATACCAGAACATTTATAATATGTGGAGGATACTAACAAGAACAAGACACGATCTTACTAAAGCACTATGGTTAGTGGAAAAGGTAGGTGAGCAAATAATATAAATGCATTACAGGCAGGTGACACAACAAAAGCACATAGAGTTTATGAGCACAAAGAGGGAACTGAGAATGGGACAGTTTCACAGAAGTAGCATCATATGTGCTTTAAAAGATAAGTGAGGGCTGGGGAAATAGCTCAGTGGTCTAAGTGCCTGCCTGGCAAGTGCAAGGACCCAGATTTGATTCCCAGTACCGCATGCTGTGCTGGCCCTGGAGGCTGAGCTGGCCACCAAAAGCAGGCATGGTGATGTAGGCCTGTAATCCCAGCACTGGGGAGGCTGAGACAGGATGCCTACGAGTGTGAGCTGTGTAGCAAGACCCTGTACCAAATAAATAAATTAATTAATTAATTTTAAAAAGTTTTTTAAGATGTAATTTAAGAAAAGATTAGTGAGTCTACTGAGTGCAAAGCTCCAATGAGGTTTTTTCAAATGCAGATGCAGCCAGGGTGGTTTGTGGAAAAACAAACAAAGCGCTCCCTTGATAGAGGCAGAGGAAGTGTGCAGCACAGGTGCGGCCAGAACGAAGGAGTATGACTGACCCGTTTCCACGCGTGCTTGGGGGAGAACTGGAAACAGTTAAGAACGTGAAATAGGGCCACAGCACAGTCAGATTTAGGTGGCGGAAAGTGTACTCCAGTGGTGATGTGGAGAAAAACTGCCAAGACATCACATCAGTGACAGGGAGGCCAGCTGAGGCACTGCTGCAGGGCATCCAAGTAAGACACCAATGCAAAGCCAAGAAAACAATAAATCCAGTGAGTTTTCCTAAAGATCAATACATTAAGTCTTTTCCATATTTATGCATTTTCTAAAGTGTATAAGTTATATCAAATTATGAGATGAAAAACTTTAGGAAAGCTTTTTTATTAATTTTATTGAGAAACAAATAGCAATAAAACAGTTTCAAAACTGATTAGTAGGGCAGTTTCAATAATTAATACACTGTGTATTGTTGTATTCATAGTACAAGAC
>NW_004524667.1:3646826-3653726 GCF_000260255.1 Octodon degus | reverse complement strand
GAAACATGACAGGAGCAAAGCCATACATTTTATATGCACAAGATGGTTAAGGCAATGATCCTGAGAATCTTCAGCAGGTTTTTGACACTTAGCAGTTAATTTGTAGGATTTTCACCCTGAATAACTATATATGCTGATACCTGTGAACTAAGCAACTACACTGAAGATAGCAGTGTGTAATAGTAGGGTCATTCTTGGAATGCCTGTCATTCTGGTCCTCTAAATTAGTACTGCTTGTCATGTCATACCAATTACTACAATACTGTCTCTCAAGTAAATTTTTGTTTTAAAAAAGGGTAATAAATGAAAACAAGAGATGAGAAAGCAAGTTTCTGATCAGGGATATGACTGCTCTTAGCACCCATATGAGCAGTTGTTACTAACATTTGCTTGCCTCTGCTTTCTTTTGGGGATTCGTCCTGCTTTCCTTCTTGCTCCTGTTTGTGTTTCTAATTTGCCATATCTTTTGCTAGATGTGACTCTTGCCTTCTTCAGTATATTCTGTTCAGTCCCAAATTATTCTAATGACTTAAAAGCATCGTTAACAGGCCAAAAGAAATCTCTATCATAAAAGTTAAGAATAAAAAAGTGGACAGAAAAAAATGACAAGAGGCAATGCAGACAGTTAATACACTGACATTTCCACATTGACTAAAGGTGTTCTAGAACATGGCACCTTCATCTGTAATTAGACAACCCTAATCTGACTGTCAGTTACAAAATCATTCCAAATTTAGGCCAAAAATGAAGTAGAAATTAGTCCAATTTCAATAATTAAATATAATTATTTTGAATAAAATAGAACTAGCTCTTTAAGTGTTACAAATGAACTCAAGTGGGACAAAATTAAATAATCTTAGAGTTCTTCATTTCTAGGGGGGAAAAAGAAAGCAAATAAGATTGCATTATACTAACCTGGGGCATGGATGGCCTGTTTTACAGATGGGGTGAGGAAGGCTGCTATTTCACAGTGTGGCTCGTGTCCTTGCTGATGCTGGCCATGAGCACTTCAACCCGTCCAGGCATGCTTTCTTCATCTGGTGTCACTGCAGTTTCTCAGTGACAATTCTATTACCATTTGGGACTGGATAATTTTCTTATCATTAGACCATTTGGAACAGAACAGCTCGCTAAGTTTAGCCTGGGGTGCCCAGTGTGCTTTCTTCAGCAGCAGGTAAAGCTCTTGCCTGTGCTCAGCCTCTCCCCCTGTGAGTGACTGCACACACATCTCCCAGGAACAAGCCATGCACTGGGAACACTCTGTGCTCAGGCTAAATCTTTGCAGAGCATGGAAGTACTTCTGGAAGAATTAAAGCCTACATGAATGGCTCTCTGCTTAAAACAGAAACAATTCATACTACAAGCAAGCTTCTGGGTTTTTACTGTAAAACATGTGCATTCAAGTCACTTTACAATTTTCTTTAAAATTGTAGAAAGAAGGGCCGGCAAGATAGCTCAGCAGACTAAGTGCCTGCTTAGGCAAGCTTAGAGACCAGGGTTTGATCCCCGTTCCTGCATACCAAGCCAGCCGAGTCCAGGTGTGATGGTGCATCCCTGTAATCCCAGCACTGAGGAGGCTGAAAACAGTAGGATCACTAGGAGTCCAAGCTGCATGGTGAGACCTGCATTTATGTACCAAATACATAAATGGAAAAAAAAAAGATTATATAGATAGATAGATAGATAGATAGATAGATAGATAGATAGATATCTCCAAAACATCTAGTTATTTTTGTTGACAAAATCAAAATTCAATCTTTTCATTTTGGCTTTATTAGAAACTGCTCATCTGTAGGTCTAACTCTCCCCATCAGCTTTTTCTGAGTTATTGGTTCATTTTAGGAACTAATTTTACCTGGCTTTGAGAGGGTTTATTTTAATTAATTAATTTTGAGTGACAAAAATGTTACTCATTTATGAAATGCCACATCATGTTTCAATATTATGTCCACATTGTGGAGGGGTTAAATCAAGCTTATTAATGTATTCATTGTTTTTTATGGTGAAAACACTTAAAATCTACACATTTTCAATGATGTGATATATTTTATTTATTACCTATTTATTCCCCTCATGTAACTAAAATTTTATGTTTTTAACCATCATTATTCTAAACCTCTCACTTCGGTCTTTGGTAACCACCATTCTACTCTCTGCTTCTGTGAATTCAACTTTCTTAGATTCCACATGCAAATGAGGTTATGTGGCATATGGTTTACTGGATGTATTTGTGCTTTAGTTATTTCACTTAATGTGTCCAGGTTCATCCATATGGTCACAAATGAAACAGTTTTATTTTATTTTATGTCCTTGTGTATACATAGCACCTTTACTCATTCATCCACTGATAAGCACTTATGTTGATGATGTATCTCGACTATATGGATGGTGTTGCAATTATAATGAGAATGAGAATATCTCCTTAATATACCAATTTCTTACTCTTTTGCTATACAAGGAGTGATCAAAATAAAAGATGAATGCTCATAAATTTTTAAGTTATCAGACTGGAGGACACTTTGTCATAAATCTTTCTCAAAACACCACGTCTGCTTGAACACCTAGTGCATCACGCCTGCCACTTTTTGAAGCAGTTCTGCAAGTCCTCTTTTGTGTTTTTGTAAGACAAGGTCTTTTATTTTTATGTTATGCTTTTTAAAAAGAAAATAAAAACTAGCAAAATAAAACATTATAAATACTACAGAATTTCAATAAACAAGATGATAGGAATTCAACAATAGTTATTATATTGCATATTGTCTTCAGATTAGTTGTTCAGATAAGATATTATTTTGAACATTCAGTGAAGACAGCTTCTGAGACAGGGAGGCTTTTAAAAACATGACAGTGTAACTTTGTCCACTTTTTGCTGTATGGTATGTGGTACTGCACATCTTTTGGCTCTTTCTTAAAGTTAAAATAGTCATGAAAAGTAAACATTTTGAATCTGTTCAGAACATTGAGGCAGCCACAGAAGCACAACTAAAGGTGTTCAAAAAAAAACCACTTCCAGAAGTATTTCAGAGACTGGGCAAGAATCATTAAGTGTATTCAAAAGGAAAATATTATGAGGAGGATTAATAGCAATGTGTGTTTTGTTTTGAGATAGAGTCTCACTGCGAAGTTCAACCTGGTCTTGAACTCACTTTGTAGCCCTGGTTGGCCTTGAATTCACAGCAATCCACTTGCCTCAACCTCCTGAGCACTGAGATTACAGGCATGCACCATTGTATCTGTTTTAGATACTGGTCATCTCCCAAACACCTCATGTGTTTGAGGAGTGATTGAATGAGCGGGGCACTATGCTCATTGGTGGGCTGATGGGTAAGCTCAGCAGCTGGGCATGGCATGGGGCAGTGGAGACTGGTTGAAATGGGTCACTGGGGATGTTACCTAGAAAGTACATCTCCCTCCCATAATTAACATTTCAGTGTATTGGTCTTTTACCTCTTTGGGTAAATTTATGCCTATATTTTATATTATTTATTTGCTTGCTTATCTGTTTATCTATTTTTGGTAGCTAATGTAATGGGATTGTTTTCTTGGTTTCCTTTTTGAATAGTTCATTTTTTTAGTTCAGAAAGATGCTACTGAGTTTTGTTTTGCTTTGTTTTTGTGGAACCTGGGATTGAACTCAGGTCCTTGTGCTTGCCAGACAAGCGCTTATTGTACTGAGCTACCTCCCTGGACTACTGAGTTTTGTGTGTTAATTCTATCTCCTGAAAGTTTACTAATTCTATTTTTTAGTTATACTAGCCTTTTTGGAGTCTTTAAGGCTTTCCTGTTATACTATTTATTTCTGTCCTTTGGTCACATTGTTTTTAATCTTGGGAAACTTTAAAATATCTTGAAGGTTTTTTTTTATTCATACATCTTCTCTATAACTGCTTGCCTTGGAGAATAGTTAAACTGTTAGAGCTAAATGATAAGATAAAAAGACATTTCTATGTAAAGTTATTAATCAAGTAAGCAGTGATTTTAAACTTTTTAATATTTATCTAAAGTTTCAGTTAATTTCTAAAATGTAATTTTCAATGACATATGTTGAGATTACAGTAAAATTAATCAAAATGACTTGTGTGGCCAACATGTTGGCTCAAAGATTCCAAAATTCTCCCAAATGGCATCCACTGTCAGCTCCTAGTTCTTCAGATATTGCTTCCTGTATTGGGAGCAAAGAAGTCACTGGAATCCACTTGAAGTAAGCTAAGTCTTCTATGAAGGCAAGTATTTAAACATCTGTTTTATGACAAATGGTAGTTCTCTAGACAGACCACTTCAAACAGCTCAATGAGGTGTAAATTAACAATGAAATCAGACTTAGAGACATAAATGTTCTTTCTGTGCTTATCAGAACCAACTAGATCAGTAATTACAATATAAAACCTACTCCAAACCTTATGAAATATTTTCTCATAGTAATTATAATAGTCTTAGACTCGAATGACTCCTGCCTAACTACTTATTCTCATGATCATATCCTGATTTTTCTAAAAATAGGAATGCTTAGTTTCCCACACATCCAACCAGCACACAACTCTGTGACTAGAGAATCAATATGGTCTAAATTTACAATACAGGGATGTCGCCTCTCCCACATGTCTTTGGTGACCTTGTTGGAGGCAATTAACATTCACTACTTTGGGAGAGGGATTTTTATTATTTGCAAAATGGGAATAATAAAAAATAAGATCTTTGCCAAGGAAACTGTGAATTGAGGTTCACTCAGAGGAGTGGAAACTTAATCAAGCTGAGTACTGATGAGAGAAGGAGAAAGAACCCAAAGAAGGGATGTAGGGTGTTAAGAACCTCACACTCAAGTTTTCCAATGACCACTCCATTGCAAGTCCTATAATGTATCTTTGCATTTATTAAATTAAAACTGTGATATTTTAAAAGGTCTTCTTGGATAAATTAACAGGTCACTCAAACACACTGATCATATTCTAATGCAATCTTCAGACAACTGTAAAATATATTGCTTGAAAGGAAGACTTGGAAGATTTGTATAGTTACCAAATGTATCAAGGACTCAAAAATTTTTCTGAAAAAGTAAACATGTCACATGTTATGGTTTGTATCTGGATGTCCCCCCAAAGCCTCATATGGTCAGGGGAGGTGGGCTTTTCAGAGATGGCTGAATCTAGTGTTTGTGATTGGTTCATTGTCTAGTCCCGGAATTGGAGGTATAAGTGCTACACTGGCCCTACAGCAGGTAGCCTGCATACAATATAAGGGAGGGAAAGCCTCCTCCTGGCTTGTTAATTTTGGTATCTTCTGCCACCATGAATGGTTGCCCTCCTGCCATGTGCCACCCTGTGTTGGAGCCAGCCAAGCATGGACTGAAACCTCTACAAACTATGAGCTAAATAAACTTTTCCTCCTTTAACCTGGGGTATGTGGTCTTTTGTCTCAGCAACATGAAAAGTAAGACATTATGTGAAATTTCTATACAGCTGAACCTCTCCACAACACTTTGACAAAACTCTCAAATTTCATTACTTCTTGCACAAGGAAATATAGCGGCAAAATATCCTTGCATAATGATAGAAGTATTTTCTTTTGATTCAGTATCTATTTCATATTAAAACCTAATTCAGAGACATAACTTCCTAAACTCTTTATGTAATACAACTCCAAAGTATTTTCTTTTCACCTAAAATCTAAAATATTTTCTCTAGGAGGTAAACGATCTTAACACGATTACAGGGAGGGTGTCATTACTAATGTTTATTATAACAGTTCATGTACCAAGGGTTTGTTTATGTTATACTATCTGCTGCAGAGATTTTGGTTGTCTCCATTATTCATGCAGATTTCTTACTTACTATTAATAACACAACTGAGGTTAGCTGAGATTTTAACTGGATTTTTATCTATGGCTATAACTTCCTAGCTGAAGGCTACATTTATAAGATTGTCTTTACAGCAAAAGTGCAGCCATGTGCTTAGCTTCTAGACATGAGGGATGTGGGAAGAAATTATATGAACAACTTCTAGGCCCTCCCCTTAAAGAAAAAACCATACTGCCACTTTCCTTTAACTTAGTTCTCCTTGGCTGGGATTTGGAAATCATAAAATTAGATCAAAAGTAAGCTAAAGTTGAAAATTGCCAAGCAGCAAATTAAGAGGATGAACTCTAGAACAATGGCGCCGTCATGCCAATCCTGAACTACATATGAGCGCTTTTGCATTACAGAGAAATAACCCTTCATCTGTGCAGGTAACCAATGTCTTTATTTTATTTTTTTTAAATAAATAATCAGCTATGATTTGCTGAATTGTATAGTAGTTCTACTTAATTTTTAGAGCAAATGCTATATTTTTCTCCATAATCACTGTAATAATTTCCATTCCCACCAACAGTGAGTGTGTAAAGGATAATCTTTTCTTCACATTCTTTGTAACAATTGATATAATTTGTCTTTTCTTTATACTATGACATTGACAATAACTAGCCTAACTAGAGTGAAATGATATATCACCACAGTTTTGATTTGCATTTCCCTGACAACTAATTATGTTGAGCAATTTTCATGTACTTATGGCTATTTGTGTGGTGTTATTGAAATGTATGTATAGGTCCTGGTATGCCTCAGACCTAAAATGTTTCTCTGAACTCTCATCATACCTGAAAAGTAAGTGGATCATAGAGCTGCTGTATTCATTGGTGGATCCACTGTCACTAAATTTCCCAGACTGGCCTCAAACATGTGATTCTCTTGCATCAGACTCCCAAGAAACAAGTATTATAGACGTGAACCACCGTGGCTTTAATGACTATCTTAGTACTGTTTTTGCCATATCCCAGATGTTTTGGTATGTTATATTTCCATTTTTATTTGTTCCAAGGAATTTTTAAATTTTTGCCTCAATTTCTTTCTCAGTTATTCAGAAATA
>NW_004524667.1:3645481-3646651 GCF_000260255.1 Octodon degus | reverse complement strand
CTGTAGATATCTGTTAGGTCCACCTGGTCTGGGTTCCAGTTCATCTCTGGTATTTTTTTTAATTTTTTGTCTGAATAATCTGTCTATTCCTCATTGTAACCTGCTTTTTGTAACATAACGTCTCCTGTAGGAAACAAACCACTTTATGAATTTAAATGGGTTTAATACAGAATTACCATTCTTTCAAATACCTGAAAGCTCTGGAACTGCTGCCTCTGAGTTTTGGGTTGGGTAGGTTTTGTTGTGTCTTGTTTTAAGGTCACAAATGTGATCAGAAATAGCTGCTCCTCTTCTAACCCTGATACCGCTAAAACTTCAAATTCATGTAGCTGACTATTTAAATGAAGCACCCACCTACCACCTCAGCTTCAAAGGATTCTGGGATATTTTACTTTTACTCTTCCTGTTCCTCCGTACAGGAAAAAATATTAAAAGAAACAAGGGTAAGGCACAGGGATGATTAGAGGGGATGATCTCTAAAAATCCTGCCTCATTTCTTAATTGTTGTGCAAACTTAAATAAGTTACTGACGCTGTTGTATCTCAAGGCCCTCATCTAAAAACTAATGCAACAGTGATACCGACTAAATGACATGATAGTGAAGATTAAATAAGCATAAAATATGTAAAATATTTGAACAGTAATTAGCACAGACTTTTTTCTTTTTTAGTACATGTTTGCTGTACATAATGATCGCATTTACCATTGGGAATCTGTACGTGTATACAGTAGACCTTAATTCTCTTTTCCTCTCCCATGATCACAGAGATAATGTCTCATTCATTATTTGTAATACAAGTGGAATATCGCTAATCCAAAAGTCTAAAAATCTGAAATGCTACAAAGTTCGTAATTTAGAGCCCTAACGTGTAACGCCTGACCTCATGCGATGTTTTGCAGTTAAAGTACAAGTGCATGAAATATATTGTATAAAACTATTTTAGGGTTGTGTGTAAAAGGTGCATATGACACCAGAAATAATTCAGAAATGAATTTCATGATTAGAATTGATATACACACCCAAGATATATCATTATATAGATATAAATATTCAAAAAATGTAAAAATCCAATAATATCTGAATCACTTCCACTTTCTAGTATTTTAGCCAGAAAGCATCCATTTGTATAGAGGTTTTGTTGTTGTTGTTGTTTTTCTTTTTCTTTCTTT
>NW_004524667.1:3615608-3623493 GCF_000260255.1 Octodon degus | reverse complement strand
TCCTCTTCCTCTTCCTCTTCTTCCTTCTGTTCTTCTTCATTTCACAGACTCAGTTTATTCTGAGTCTACCTGGAATCAAGATCCTGGAATAAGACACATGGATCAAGTGATGAAGGAAGATCTTAGAGATCAAAAGCAGGAGGACTCTGGCTTCTGATGCAGAGTTCAGGCTGCGTGGTGACCTCCATGCTCCATGGTTGAGATATAAATTTCTGTCCAGCTCAGAGGTTCTCAGCAGGGGTCAGCAGGGAACAATTTTGCTCCCACCCCAGGGCAGGGACATTTAGCACTATGAGGAAACATTGAGTAGTACAGTTGCTGCAGGTGCCTGTGGCTAGAGATCAAAGGTGCCACAACACTGTAAAATACACACTGCAGTCCTCATTCCTAAAACATCATACATCAAACATCAGTAGTGCTGACAGTCAGAAAACTGGGTCTAGTTTAAGCCACAATTGTGTTGGCTTTGTTTTTATAGTAGGAAAACCTGTAGTCTAATTCTACTACAAATACACAACTACAATCCAAAATACTCTTTTAGTTTTATTTTTATTTGTACCCAGTCTCGTTGCATAACAATTACACCTTTCATGTAGAGTAGGTACATGCACATAACACATCTTAATTCTTTGTCATCTTCTTTCCTTCTGCTTTCTTTTCCATTCCTCTATATTTTGGTCCCCATCCTTTTGTAAAGGACTTCACTCCCTGTTTTCCATTATCTTTTATTTTGATCTTTAATTTATTTGTATTTTGGATTTCTAGTATAAAAGAAATCATGCAATAGTTAAGCTACTAGATGAGCTATGCTGGAAAATGTCCTCTGCATTAGTGAGACAAATATGTATTCTGTAGCTATTGGAAAAATTGTCATGTAGCTACCTGTTAGGTCCACTTGGTCTAGTTGAATTCTGATATGTCTTTGTAGATTTTCTACCTGGATAATCTGTCTATTCTTCATTGCAGCCTCAGTTTTTATCAACTATAAAGTCTGTTGCAGAAAATAAACCACTTCAGGAATTTAAAGCAGAATGGAATTAATATAGAATTACCATTCTTTCAAATATCTTAAAACTCTGAAACTGCTATCCTTGCTATTGGGTTTGGGTTTGGAGCTTATATATCTGATTTATTTCACTTAACATTATGATCTTAAGGTGTATCCACTTTCCTATTAATAACTCAAGTTTAATAAATACTCTTCTATGTATATATTAATACATATAAAATTTATATCAAAGATAAAATGTGATGGGATCAAGTAGACAATAGTATCTTTACCATTTTTACACCCTTAAAACATTTATTCCTTAGACTTCTGAGGCTTTTTCCTGGACAGTAAAAGAAGAAATTTTCCACATATTAAAGAGAGCCAAAAGATCTAATATTCCTCCAGAAAATGAGTAGCTCGCCTCTGCCCAGGATCTAATATTGAGAGTAAAAAGTGAAGGTGTTAATATTTCCCCTCCAAGAAAGTGACTGACCCAAATTGTAACCCGTAATTTCCTCCTAAAGATGTTATTGAACTTGACCAACAGGGTTCCTCTGATCACATAGAAGTAAAAATGAATTCTGTAGAAATATCCACCTGGGAAATAAAAAGTTGGCAAAGATAAAGGAGCAGAAACACAGGGTATCGGTGGAAATTTTGTTTACGAAGACTAGAAATGCATATTCTGTGAGAGCAGATGAGCTGAGAAAGAGTATAAAACAACAAATATTTTCCAGTCTTTTTCTAAGGTAAAAATGAATTGTTTTAATCTCCCCAACATAAACAAACTACTTAAGTTTTAAGTATAGGAAAATGTTTCTCTCAGTCATTTATATAACATAAATATGAACAATATATTTATATATAAATTTTACAGATATGTATGTACTCATATAAACTACATTGATGGATGATAAATTTAAATACAATCATAATAAAAATCAATTTAATTTAATTTTATCCCTTGTATTTTATTCAGTAATCATGCTTTTGCAAATAACCATAATTTTTCTTTCCTTCATTCCAGATCCACCCTATGGTTTCTGTGCCTGAAGCCTACTTTAACAGTCTTTCATTTCTGAATTAAGATAGTGTACATCTGAGTGACAATAGCGTTTGTCAGTAAAAAATGAAATACACATTACAACACTCATTCCATACATTGTTCATGGGGGACACATTCTGAGGCCCCTAGTGGTTGCCTGAAGCCATGTAGTATGGAACACTATGATACTATGTGTTATATTATACCTACACACCTATGATAAAGCTTAATTTAGAAATTAGGCATAGTAAGAGATTAATGGTAACCAATAGTAGAACCATTATAAAATATACTGTAGTGAGGTTATTTAAACTGATATTTAGGTAATTTCTGGAGTTTTATTTGAAATTTTCAGACTTTTGGTAAATGAAACCATAAATAAGGGAGGAATTCCTGTGTACTTCTCAAGTGAAAAAGGTCACTGTCCTAAGACACCAAAAAATCTTCAGACTAACATTTTCTGGTCCCATTTATCTTCCCAATATTTTATATATGAAATAGTTCTCTTCTATTACCATAAAAATCTGCGTGGTTTCTGCCTTATATTTTTTCCCTTATGTGAAATTTTAATTTGAAGTTAAATGAGGAACAAATTTTTCAGGATCAAGAGTTTTTACCCTAAATATGGCCCTGTGGAGGATCTACTTGACTCTAGGGAGTCAAGTAAAGTGATGAGCAGGGGAACGCTATCAGAAAGGCCAACATCAAGTGGCAGTGAATTACCCTTACATCCAGTTTTCTTTTTTTTCATTATTTTTTTGATATATTCATGCAGGTCTACAGGATCTCACTATGCAGATTTGACTCATAGTTATTCCCCTGTTTTCAGCTTCCCAAGTGCTGGGATTACAGGCCTGCACCACGCCCAGTCTCAGGAGCCTTCTCAGCGCGCCCTGGGTGCTGGGCCGGCACAGCACACATCCAATTTTCTTTTAAATCTTCCTACTAATATGTAAGTTACATGCCATCCAGGGATTGTATGTGTTGTGACTTTTGTAGTTGTACATAAGTGTGTATGGCTGTATGAATATAAACTATAACAATTATAATAACTTTTAATCAAAAGATGACTGAATTTTCTTGCTCTTGCCTATAAATATTGCCTGCCGGTTTTTAAATACATTAAGGTAATACGTAATATACATTTCTAATTTGCCTTCCCAGTAACTGGTGGATGTTGACTTCATAAATCTACAAATGTTAGATGTTGACCATTCTTTTAGTGAAACTGATTTTCAAAGAATAAGATTTATGTCACCTATGGCAGTAGGAAGCTTGTACCAGAAAACTCTAATGAATGTAAAACTATCATATTGCCAGAAATATTTGAAATATACTGCTTTGAAATGTATATTTTATGTATTGATAATGTGTTGTAACTCAAAAATGAGGCAGGCTCAAAAAGATCGGAAGCGCTTTATTTTAGCTGGTACCCAGCAGTGATCACCTCGGCAAGACGCTAAGGTGCACACCGGGAGAATGAGGGGAGTGGGTATTTAAGCCGACAAACTGCAAAAGGGTGACGTCAGGGGCTCAAGTAGGGGCTACAGTGGAAAAATTACCTGTCTTCAAGAAGAATAACAGGTTGGGTGGTTGGGTATAATTTGTGCATGGGAACGATGGCAAGAACAGGATGTTGGGCCAGAACTAGATTTGGGTGTGCACAAAGGACAACGTGAGAAAGGCCCAACTGCAGGTTCTCAAGTAGAGAACAGGGCACAGTGGAAAGTTACAACATTTAGAATGGCGCATACAGAACAAGATGGCGGCACATATGTCAGGTTATGACAGTTAATAAAGTTACAGTGGAAGCATACAGAGTTACAAAACTTGAATCAATTGTACAGGTTATAACAATGTGGTTATAGTAAAACAATATACATTATTTTATAAGATATGACTGTTATGATGTGCCATCTTGACTGGGTTAAGAAATGCCCAAAGGCTTAGTAAAGTACACTTCTGAGTGTATCTGTCTACATAGTGGAAGCATGACCTTCAGTACCACATGACCTTCAGTCCTGCAAATGGTCCCTGGCCCCTTCCTTATGGACACAGTTCTCTGGCTCTACTTTTCAGCTACCACAAACTTAGCATTTTTATTCCACCACAATGTTTTTGCCTTGAAGCCAGTCAATTGTAGATTTAATCCTTTAAAACTGTGAGCCACAGGAGGAGCCTCTCCTCCTTTAAATTGTAGATATTGGGTATCGTATCTCAGGGACAGAAAAGCTGACAGATAGAGAAAATTAATACTGGACAACTGGACTGTTGTAACTGTAGATGATAGTATGGCTCAGAAGGTTTTAGAATTGGTTTGCAGTGGACTTTGCAAAGGTTCAGAGATACTAGGTAATGATGCCCTAGAATACTGTAAACAAAGCCTTAGAGATGATTCCTGCCAGGGTCAAAGGACCAGAACAGTGATAATAATGTGTATACTAAAGATTAGGCTCATGAAGTTTCAGTAATAAACAAGGAAACAGGCTAAAGGCATGAACTGTACATTCTGATAAATAGCTTATATACATTTTGCCCATATCCTGAGACTCTTTGGGAGGCTATGATTAAAAGTAGTAGACTAATTGATCTGATGGAGGAAATTTCAAAGCAGTCTAACATTCAAGTACTGTTGGTTGTTGTTAGCTAGATTTATAGTGTTAAACTATGACTACAAAATACAGAGCAGAAAACTTTTAAAATCCTAAATCTTTGCCCAAATGAATCATGTATAAAGTCAGGGCTAAGGGAAGTGTGAAGAGATTAGTGACATTTAAAAGAAACCAAGTATTTTGTACAAAGATAAAACAACAGGTGCTTTGCGGATACCTCATACCTCGGAAATCATCAAGGCACACTCAGCACAGGTTCAAGGGTACAAAAATAGCAAACTTACAAGGGAAGAGAGTAGTGGGATTCCTTCTGGAGAAGGGCCTCTGAGGGAACTGATTCCTGGCCAAAAGTCTTTGTTCTGCCACATTTGTCCACCATGATGTTGCTGTCTTGGAGCCAGCGAGTGATGGACAGAAGCCCCTGAAAACATGAGCCAATTTAGACCTTACTCCTCCTCGTAGTTGTGAGTGCTGGGTGTTGTGTCCCAGCAACAGGAAAGCTGATTACTACATAAAATCATTATAATAAATAATGCATATCTAATTTTAATTCATGTATAACACATCATTCATATTTAAGTACTTCAATCCTTAACATAGAATATTCTTCACTGTTAGTTTTTAATAATTTTATGAGACTTCCATATCTAAATATAAAATTTAATATGTATAAATAGCATATAATTATTTCATGTGGAACCAAGAAAAAGTAAAACGTTTAAAATAAGACAACTTTACCCCTTCAAAAAGAAAAATGACACCCATATCACTCACATTTTAGGTTAATATTCTTGTTAAAAAAATTTAATTTGACTTTTCTTCTCAACAAATTTTTATTTTAAAATTACAACTCTTTGTATGTATTTATGATATACAACATGATGCATGATGCATTGATATATGCATATACTGTAGTATGAGTAAATCAAGTTAATTAACAAGTCCTTTATCCCTGTTACTATTTTTAGGAATAATTCACCTTGCTGGAAACACAAAATGCTGTAGTCATTTATTACTTAGTTTGGATATGCACAAATTAAAGCTTTAGCATCTCTTATGCAGAAGTTTATATTTTGTTCTAATGTGTCATATTTGAAAAGTATTGAGTATATAATCTAAAGAGTAAAATATTTTAAAGAGCTTCTTCACACATATGATGACCTTCTTTCTTCTTGTGTTTGTTTAAATGAACCTAAATTAGAACATCATTAGAAGTTTTAGAAATTTATTTTTGGAAGATATAACATGTTTTAAACTACAATTAAATCTGAACTAGATGTTCATATTATAGTAAAGGAAGCTGCTAATGGATGTATTGAAGCTATCTTCATCTTTTACAGAAGTTTTAAGTTAGAAAATTATGTAGATTTTTTCCATTAAATACTATATACTTTTTTTTCGGAACTGGGGATTGAACTCAGGCCCTTGCACTTGCCGGGGAAGTGCTTATTCTACTGAGCCATCTCCCTGAAGCCCCATTAAATACTATATACTTTCTACTGATCTTTTTTCCCCAACACAATACCCACTTTTCTAAAGGACTAATGGCTTTTCCTTATTAGTTCAATTTTTAAATTTCTAAAACACAGGCATAATAAAGAACACATCTTAATAGGCTGAAACATATGCAGGATAATGATAGCATTTACATTAATGTCTGCATGTTCTTAGGTATTAAAACTAGGTACTACAAGCTTATCCACCTACTAAAAGTTTATTTACCTTGGACATGTCTCCATGCCTTGCCACTACTCTAATCGGGTCTCCCTGGGTTTCCTCACAAACGAATGTCTCTTTGCTGTTGTTACCAGAAGCCTCTGAAATGGTTCAAATCATCATTTCAATTAGGTTTACTTCAAGGTCACACCAAATAAAAGGTCAGTGTTTCCCAAACCGGGATGAACAGCAAATCACAAAGGGCTTTGTGAAATAGTGATTCATCCTTACAGATTCTCACTCAAGAGATCCCAGGAGAAATCCAACTTCGATTTGATTTCAAGCAAGTAATGGTGAGAAGTAAAGGGTGACTTCTTTTTTCGGTTGTGTTTGTTCAAATAGCCCAAAACAAAATATCTGTAGAGGTGATCCCGAGGTGCGGTCCTCACTACATACTCAGGTGGCACAACAAGGGGGAAGTCCATGTGACAGTAAGTCCAGGTGATTCAAGGTACTCATCCAAATAGTCCACAGTGAGAAACTGGTGGCCAATGGGAGTCATTGCAATGATGAGCTACTGTATGTGCTGAAGAGGTCACTGATAAGTCCCAGTTTATATCAAGAATAAGTGCTTATTGCTTCCAATTCCTCCCCTTCTGTACTCCTTGAATACATTTCAGTAAGATTTTGCACTCCACATCTCCATGAATATTTCACTTTTCAGGTAGCTTTTTGTACTCATCACTTTTTAAGCAGCATTTAACACAGTTCTTATCACTGCTGGCCTTGAAACAATTCACTTGGCTTCTCTCTTATCTACATCCTGGCCTGCTTCTTGCCAGTCTCCTTTGTTGGTTCCGCCTCTTCTCCTTCATGCTTTAGCAGTACAATGACCCATGGCTCAGTCTTTGGTCTTCTTTTCCTGTATTTGTTCCTTGAAGATTTCATCCATTTCGTGTAATATAGGCTGAAGAACTGACTGAGTCTCACTCACTTTGGACTAGTTAATTTTGCGGGTTGATTCCTGGATGATAAGGCTTGTCTCCACCTCACTGAACCTAGCAATTACCAAAATAAAACATGATCCTTTCCCCAGTGTTTAACATGATTCAAAATTTTTTGTCTTAAGCTTGATTTCTCAGGTCTTTAGAAGCCGATGGCATCACACAGCACTCTAGACCACAGGGCCTTGGGTATCCCCCTCCACTCTTATACGTCTCCCCAGGTTTGTGTCTCCATAAACCTAACGCAGCAATGAGTCTCCAGACCTTCTGGTTCATTGAAGAGATACACAGAGAAACATCTTATTATTTATTGGGATATTGGGCCACAAACCCATCACAGTCTCTATGTGGAACTTGTTCCCTGAGAGTATCCTGACTTTTTTCTCATATCAAACAGGTTCCTGTGGCATAGATGACAATTTGTCCCTAGACCACCACTTCTTGCTTGCCATTTGTAGACAGAAATGGTAATGTGGAAAAACTCCCAAATGCAGCGTGATGGTCTAATATATTGGGGCAGTCCCTAAGGATCTGGGGACAGGTTAGAAGGCCCTCTTATTCCTATAAGTCTCTAGCA
>NW_004524667.1:3609188-3615368 GCF_000260255.1 Octodon degus | reverse complement strand
ATATGTATTGCTGGAGGAGTTGTAAGATAAAAAGAACGCTTCTCCACTCTTGGTGGGAGTGCAAACTGGTATAACCACTATGGAAATCAAAGTACAGATTCCTCAAAAAGCTAGGATTGGAAATCCCATTCAATTCAGCAATTCCACTCCTGGATATTTTTCCAGAAGAATAAAAACATCATACCACGATGATATATGTGCTGCCATGTATGGAGTAGAACAATTTTGTCATAGATAGATATTGTAAACAACCCAAATATCTACCAGCTGAGGAATGAAAAGGAATACGTGTTATTTTTATACAATGGAATATCATTCACTTATAAATAAGAATAAATTTGAGACTTTTCTTAGTAAATGGACCTAATTAAAGACCATACTTTTAAGTGAAATAAATCAGACTCGCATGTGCAAACATCATATTGTTTCCTCAGTGTAAGACCTCAAAAAAAAATAAATAAAACCTGAATTTTACAATAAAAAAGATCCAAATTCATGCCCAGAGATAAAGATCTAATACTGATTACTGTGTACTCTGTCAGGGATACAAACTAGGCACCCAATCTAAAAAGGTTTAATGCAAGATGTGCATATAAAGAAATGCATAACCAAGGTTTGTAGGAATAAGGGACCTAAGGGACCTACCAATACAATCTCTTTGGCATTAAGCACATTTTTTAAAAATCTCATATGGCCAAGTTTAAGAAAGGACTTCAGAATATACGGCTAGTGTAGAGATATTTAAAGCGTGTGTCTCAGGCTGCAATGCTCAACAGCTGCAGGGGTAACCTCCAGTGCGTACCGTATGGAGTTGTGGCTGCAACTGACTCCCCTGGAAAGACAGCCTCAGACTTCTTTAATTAGGACTAGTATGCACTGAGGACTCAGGAGAGGCAGAGAGCCCTTTTATTTTAGTCAGTGCCATTTCTCAGAGGCAAGATTACCTTTTAGAAAAACCTGCGTAGACTCTGCAACCTTCACAAAGAAAGTGCAACCTGTTAAACTATTATCTCTCACTTTTCATAGTCTACAAATGACCTCTAGGCATCAAGCTTCAGCAGAAAGTCAATTGTTCATTGTTCCACTAGAGAAAATGCTGGGAACAGTAATGGCTTGGGGCATTTGTGATAAAAATAAAAACACACTTCACGGTGAAGGGCAGACACAAGACCTAGAAGGAATGTAACAGGTTGTTTCAGTGAGGTGATATGCCTCCAAATCTATCTGGTGTGGGAAATTATTGTAAATTAACACACCCTGTAGACTTGAAAGATACCAGCAAAAGAGCTACCAGAAACAAAGTATATAAGTAAAATCAGAATTAATAAGAGAAAAAGATAGATTAAATGCTAAAATTAAGCATCTTGTATGTGACAAAATATCATAAGTGAATTTAAAAGGCAAACAACAAAACTGGGTAGTGAGATTGTAGTACATACGTAAGTGAAATTGAGGGTTGATACTCACCATATGAAAAAGAGTACTTGCAACACAATAAGGAAGAAATATGTGAAATACCCCAAATGAAAATTTATGAAGTACAGTCCATATACACAATGAAATATTAACCAGCTACATGAATGAAATCCTGCCATTTGCCTCAATGTGAGTGAGACTAGATACATAATATTAAGTGAAACAAGCCAGGTAGAGGGCAAATAGCCCACATTTTAATGCATTTATGGAAGCTAAATAAGAAGCTTTAATCTCAAGCAAGAGGAGACAAAATATTCATTACTCACAATTGAAAAATGAAAGTGGTCAGGAGACAAAAATGGTTGAGTGAGGAGTCAGTACTAAGATATAGTTAGATAGGAAGACTTAGTTTCAGTGTCATGCAGATTAGTAGGTTAATTATGGTCTACAATAACCCATTATAGATTTCAAAATAACTGGAAAAAATAGTCTGATTTGAATGTTCCTGATAAACAGATATAATAAAACTTGAGGAAATGGAAAGGCTAATTACCCTAATTTAATCATTAGTCATTGTATGCATGTCAAATCATCATGCTGTATTCAATAAATATGTGCAAATACTATAGGTCACTTTAAAAATATTTTAAACCAAGCATGGCAGTGCACTCAAGAGGAAAATGACCAGTTCAAGGCCAGTTCAAGCCAGTGAGATCTTATCTCAAAAATCCTGGAGAAAAAGATGGTAGACTAGAGGCAATTTGTATTCATAAATTGCTCCAGAACATTCACCTGAAAGCAACAGGTGCGCATCTCTGTGAGGGCACATAAGCACTAGGTACATCGAGATTTGCAGATCACATCTTGAGAGAGAGACAGCAACCAGGTAAAACCCAGAAATATTGTAACTTCGAAGATACATGATTTGATTGACACAGCACAACTTGGCACTGAACTAGTGGTGGTTCAGAGAGGGGGGAGGAGCTTCCCGTCTCTCGTGCAGTGCAAAAAAGAAAGACATAGCATTCTTTTGGGAGTGCCTGATCTGATTCAGGATGAGGACAAAACCTGTGCAGGCAGATCTGACTATATCCATTTGACAAGAGACAAAGGTGATAATTCCCCTCCTGTCCCCACAGATTTGGTCACAATCAAATCAGGAAGTCACTATAGAAAAAATTAAAAAGGGTGTGAAGGAAAGAGAGAATTCAAATTCTCTCTACTTACAGATGATATGATCCTATAAATAGAAGACCCCAGACAATGCCACCAGAAGACTCTTAGAGCTTATAAGTTCAGCAACATAGCAAGATACAAAATCAATACACAGAAATAAATAGCATTCCTGTACATACCAGGAAAGAAATCAGGGGGAAAATTCCATTCACCATAGCATCAAAAATTTAATTACCTGGGAATCAGCATAACCAAGGAGGTGAAAGACCTCTACAGTGAAAATTACAGAACACAAGAAAGAGATTGAAGAGGATTGCATTTGTTGTTACAGAAACACAGCACCCCACCCACAACTTAAAAGGCAAAGCGATTGATTTACTCATGATTTCAGTCTATAACAGGCTGGGTCTAAGATAGAAACATCATGGCAGAAGGGTGTGGTGAACCAATGCTGCTTAGGTCATGGTACCTAAGAAGCAAAGCAGGGGAGAAGTGCCAGAGAGGAGCAGGCAAGGGACCCTACGTAGCGCGTAGTGTTCCTCCTCTATGACCCACCCAGACACACATACGAGACTACTTTCCTAATTTGATGAGCATTTCCTGATTCAGTGAAGTTAACATATCAGTATTAACAATCACAAGGATATTAGAAAATGCAAGGGCCAGCCAGATAGCTCAGTAGACTAAGTACCTGCTTAGGCAAGCACAGGGTTTCGATCCCCGGTACCACATGCTGCATCGGACCCACCCCTGGGGTGCACTGAGCTGGTGATGGAGTCTGGGTGTGGTGGCGCACCCCTGTAATCCCAGCTGCTGGCGAGGCTGAAAACAGAAGAATCAGTAAGAGTCTGAACTACACAGTGAGACCCTGTACAAAAAATACAAAAAGAAAGTGCAAAAAACATCCCCTATTCTCTACTTCTAGATCATTAAAATGATCACATTACCAAATATGGTCTACAGATTTAAACGCAGTCCCTATTAAATACCAACAGCAATTTTCAGGGAAACCAATCCTAAAATTTATATGAACCCAGAAGAGACCTGGAAGAGCCAAAGCAGCTCTAGGAGAAAGAGAAAATCGGGAGGCATCACAATTCCAACTTTTAAATTATACTATAAAGTAATAGCAACAAACAGCATTGTGCTCACACAAAAGCAGACATGGAGACCCTGTGGAACAGAAGAGAAGACAGAAAGACAATCCTAGGCACTGCCACCACCCTCTCCTCTCTGGCTTCTCCCCCATTTTGCTTCTTAGGTACCATAAACTCTGGCCCACCACACCTTCTGCCACAAGGTTTCCACCTTGGACTCAGCCTGTCATCGACTGGTCTTTGACAAAGAGTACCCACTGGAGGAAAAGATGGCTTCTTTAACAAATGGTGCTTGGAAAATTAGCAGGAAAAAAAATTAAACCCATATCTTTTATCCTATACTAACATTAAAACTTTTTTGATGAAGATCTTAAATTCCTATACGTTGAGTTCATTAAATAAATTGGCATCTCTATAAAATATGGGCTACTTCACAGCTATTAAATTATTGTGTAATTGTTAAATGGTAGTTGATGGATGCTTACAGGCAGGGACTTCTGTTTCATCATCTGAGAAGCAAAGGACAGATTAAAGATGATTTCTTTGTCACCTTGACCTGCTTTTGTCTACTTTTTCTGTAGATTTTCACTGGGTTCAGATTGGGCTTGAAGGTGTTCTGCCTGCACTTGAAAGAAAAATAGATGGGAGGAACAGGAGAGATCATGGCGTTACGATTTTCTTCAGGGAACAATAGCATGTGAATGACGCCAGAGGAATTGTGTGAAATGACAGTGTCCACAGCACTCGACCTCCCTCGAGGAGGAGATTACACAACAATGCTGACAAAGATGGAATCAAGGGCCTAGCCAACAAGAAAATAATAATCTGAAGCCTGCTCCAGCACCAGAAGAAATTCACAAACATTTGCTCATCTGCCGTAATACTTTGTTTCAGAAATTTGTACTTAATTTTACCATAGCATTCTAAAATCTCTAAAACATCATGTAGGAAAAAAAAAAAAAAAAGAGAAAAACACACAATCCTGCGGCAAATACCCTGAGCATCCCAAGGATAATCACAGAAAGGGCGAATACCAAATAGTTAGCACTGTTCTCCCTCCCAGCTGTGGAGCTCATCTGAAATGGGCATCCAGCAGCTCCTCCTTCCTGAATCAGTTGGTCTCCTTCACATTGTGCTCCTCAGCCCTGCCCTGCCTCCAGCATTTTAGGTTCATCCCTCCCATAGCTCTGTGTGGTGAAGGAAACATCTTAGGTCTGAAAGAGAGAGAGAGAGAGAGAGAGAGAGAGAGAGAGAGAGAGAGAGAGAGAGAGAACAGACAGAGAAAGATAGAGACAGACAGACAGACAGACAGACAGACAGACAGACAGAGACCTAGACAAAGACAGAGACACACACAGACACAGAGACAGACAGAGAGACAGAGACAGAAACACAGACACAGAGAGACAGACAGACAGAGAGACAGAGAAGAGAGAAGAGAAAAGAGATATCTAACCAGACATCGGTAAGTCAACCAAAAAATTGAGGCCCTAAGTCCTTGAGATGTTAAGTGCTCCTTCTATATTGAAAATCTGATTAAGAAATAGAATGCCCACACTACGTGTTGTTTGTTTCTTCACTGCAGTTTATTCTTATAGTCATCCCTCATTCCAATTCCTAGTAATAAAGTCAGTACCATTTCTTTATAACTTAAAAAATAGTACATTGAATTCATTCCTAAGCACATAGTGTGTCTCTTGCTGTTGTACCTGATCATTATCAGTCAGACGTAAGTGTAATCTCCCAAAGTTGAAAGGTCCCAAGGTGTGCTTTAATTCTGAGAGCCTAATAATTAATTCAGCGTGTGCATATTCCTTGGATCTTCATCCTATCATGATGGCAACATGACATTTGCTAATAAGTCCACTGTCCCATTTCAATATGAGATAGTGTTAGATGTCCTGGTCACCTTCAAGGTACTTTCTTTGCTCGGGGGTAAGAAAATCACACATTTAGTAAGAGCTGAAAGAGCTTGGGAGCAGCAAATGCAGAACAAAACAACCCCAAGCTGCTGGAGTCTGCTCTTAGTACATGAATGCCGCGCAGGCTTTGCAGGCAGAGTCCCAGGAAACACATTGATCCCCGAGAGTTCTCGCTTCCCTTCCCATCACATTCTTTCCAGGGGCAACCTCCAGCTAAGTCCCATACCAACTTGCAAGGGATGACAAAGTTCCTGCTGGGGACTGCGGTGCCACTTTGCTCTTAGCAAAGCGCATACTGTTCTTTTGGCACAGGAATGGGGTTTTATTTCAATCTGGAAGCAAAGTATGTGATTCTGTGTGCTTCCCTCTCAGACCATGAAAATCTAGAGGCATACTACTGCTTTCCAAACTCTCTGCTGCAGCATGAACTAAAGTGCTGAGTCTTAAAATTCCTCATAGGAATACATAGCTTAAAACAGTAGATGGTTTGTAATTTTGAGACAGTAGCTGAAAAATCCAGTTCAATTCCACCAGTGCAAATAGTGATGGAGCATGATTTAATAACCACT
>NW_004524667.1:3605818-3608513 GCF_000260255.1 Octodon degus | reverse complement strand
ACGGAGAAGACAAGAATCCCAAATCCACAAAAACTTTATAAGAAGTACCTGTGCCATGCCATGATCTAAGAGTCCTGCACTTTCTTGGGTAAAAAATAAGTTTGGTGTTAGTGGTCAAGGTCTTCCATGGTATCATTATATCTCTGTTGTCAACCTATTCTAAAGCATCCTCTCTGACAACATTTTGCCACCAGTTTCATACCACAACAAACACATAAGCTCTCCAGGAGAAACATCAGGTGCAGGAGGGCAGCCCCAGCCCACCTCCTCACAGCCGTGCCAAGGTCTCAGCCATCTGTCCTGCTCTTCTGCTTCCACCTCCAGTTGCTTTATTTCAGTACATAAAAGTGCAGGCAGCAGATGTACTGATCTTCTATAGCTTTCCATCTAACTATATCCTGAGATAAAACTTGGAAAGACAAAAGAAAGATGTGAGGCAGGACAGGACCAAATCCAGATAAAATCGTGAGGTTGACAAGGCCTCCCTTCCTGCTTTGCCTTTCGGAAGCTTCCTCTTCCAGGCTGCTCACATCTTGCCAGAACACCTGATCCTCATGCCATTCTTAGCTGAAGCTGACCTCTGCAGGGTCCTCAATTGATTTGTCCTTCCTGAAAATCAGCTATCTGAATCTCTCCTTATAAATGCAGGTCTCTGGTCAGCCAAATAGCTCAATGGATTAAAGTGCCTGCAAGGGCCAGGAGTTCCATCCCCGGGCCTGTGGTGCCAGCCCTGCCCCCAGGGCATGCTGAGATGGCAATAGAGATGGGGCATGGTGGTGCACACCTATAGTCCCAGCACTTGGGAGGCTGTGGACAGGAAGATCACTATGAGTCTGATCTATGCATTGAGACCCTGTAGACTCTGTAGCACTGTCCTAAAAATATTAATAAATAAATAAATAAATAAATGCAGTCCTCATAAACTCTCCTCTCCCATAAATGCAATCAAATGTTATACATAGTTTCACTCTTATCCCTTAGAAACTTGGCATTGTCTCCAAAAGTAAGTTAATGAAATCAATAGGTGCAAGTGGGTTAACACCAGCATCACATACTTTGTTTTACTCAGTTTGTTAATAACTATTAAGCTCTGATTGACAATGAAGCCTCATGCTACAAAAAATAAATAAAGCATGCATCTAGCATTAAGAGAGCTTACATTCCAACTACAAGGAGGGTGCACCCCAAACATTAAACAAAAAGGTATGATGCAAGAGTTATAATAGAAGCATATAGGGCTGGCCTGATAGCTCAATGGACTAAAGTGCCTGCTTAAACAAAGCGCAGTGACTGGGATTCAATCCACGGTGTGCTGTGCCAGCCCCACCCCCGGGGTGCACTGAGGTGGCGATTGAGACTGGGCATGGTGGCGCACGCCTGTAATCCCAGCACTTGGGAGACTGAAAACAGGAGGATCACTAGGAATCCCATCTGTGTAGTGAGACTCTGTAGTCCCTGTACTATTAAAAAAAAAAAAAAAGAAAAAAAAAGAAAAAGAAAGAAAAGTGAAAGGAAGGAAAATACATTTAAAAGTTGTATGATAATAGATACAATTTAGAAATTAGCAATGGGGTCATTTTCATTTTTAATATAGAAACATTTCACTTAATTGTGATAGAACTAAACATTTAATGTTATACCTTTCCTTGAGAATTTTAAAAACTACAACACATAATTTGATATTCACAGGTAAACACTATAGTGGAGACTGAGCCAAAGCATATACGATTGTAAGCCAACCGCTGGTGGTGGGAGTAGTCAGGAGTGGTATACATTAAGTTTATGATGAAAAATGATTGAAGTTTTTCCGAAACCGCAGAATTAAATTCAATCCTATTGCTATGCAGGGAAAGTGTTAACAGAAATAGTTATGCTATTTAGGATTCTGAAATTATAAATGGCCTTTTGGCGTTATTTTACATTCAATTAGTCTCCTGTAACTGTTACCTCAGAAATACTAGTGCCCACCTATGTGTTCTCTCTGATAAAGATCATAACTATGTTATGCACAAATTTCAAATTTTTCCGAATAATTTCCTAAAAATGCATTCTCAGTAGAATTATGTGCATTGGCACACAAAAATGCTAGTAAGAAGCTACATGCAGTTCCCAATTTAAAGCTTGACTGTATTTCAAAAATGAATCTGAAAATTGATTAATGAGGAGGCACCTTCTTGTGGAAATAAATGTGAGCGGCTTCCTGCTGCCCCCAGTGGGAAAGCCAGACAGGGAGCACCTAAACCATATCTAGTAGTAGAACCTAAATTCTGGATCTAGAGAAAAGGCAGTGCTTGGTGGAGTAGGGGGAGGGAGGGTACAAAGAGGTTTGTTTCTCTTTCCTCGCATCTTACTCCCTTTGGGCTACTATAATGAAATGCCATAAACTCAGTGACTGAAAAGCAACAGAGATTTATTTCTCACAACCTGCAATGTGGGAAGTAAAAAACTGAATGGAGGTACACCTGGTGCTGGACAAGAGCACACTTCCTCATTGACAGATACTTTTTCTTGGACATTTTTTAATTTTTGATGAGATAATAATGATTTGATTACCTTTACATTTATTTCATTTTGTATATATTTAAAGTATGCATGATGCTTTGATGTAACCTCAATAATCAAGGCTTACTCTATATTTATGCAACTGCTGTAATATTAAGATTCCACAGATGGGGACCAGAGAGAAAGCTCAGTG
>NW_004524667.1:3604764-3605708 GCF_000260255.1 Octodon degus | reverse complement strand
ACTGTTAATGGGAATTAGACTGGTGCAACCGTTATGGAAATCAGTATGGAGACTCCTTAGAAAAGTTGGTCTTGAAATCCCCTTTAAACCAGCTATTCCTCTACTGGAAATTTTCCCAGAGGATCTGAAAACATCATATCATAGTGATATATGAGTGCCTATGTTTATAGCAGCACAATTTGTGATAGCCAAATCTTGGAAACAATCAAGATGCCCATCGCCTGAGGAATGGTTGAAAAAAATGTGGTATTTTTACACAATAGAGTATTACTCAGCTATAAAGAATGATAAACTCGAGACCTTTATATTGAAGTGGATGCCACTTGAAGGTATACTCGTAAGTGAAATAAACCAGACACACATGTGTAAATATCATATAGTTTCCCTAGTATAAGAACTCAAAAGAAGAAATTCAAATAAAAAGGTATAATACAAGTAAAAGGAAAGCAGGATCTCGAGGACTAACTGATCAAGAGAGGCAAAGGAGAAGAGCTAGGAAACATGACAATGTCAAGCCATACAGTTATATGTAGAAGATGGGCAAGGCAATTATCCTGAGAATCTCCAAAAGATTTTTTTAATCTAGCAGTTAATTAGAAAGATTCTCACCCTAACTAACTACATATACTGATACCTGTGAACTAAGCAACTGCACTGCAGATGTTAATCTGTAATAGTAGTTGCATGCTTGGAGTGCCTGTCAATCTGGTCTTCTGAATACAGGCTGCTTGTCATGACATGCCAGTTGCTGCTGTGCTGTCTCTAGGGCAGATGATTGTTCAAAAAGAAGGGGTGATGAATGAAGGCAAGAGATAGGAAAAGGAATATTGTGGGACTGTCCTGCTTCAAGTTTGTATATGGTTAGATTTTTGGACTTACGTGTAAACATAAGAAGTATATAATTCTTTATACCTATTTTTTAAAATATATTCTAATTTTTAAAT
>NW_004524667.1:3601170-3603862 GCF_000260255.1 Octodon degus | reverse complement strand
AGAATGTATGCAATGTGTTAATTATTGAAACTGTCCTACCAATTTGGTTTGAAACTGTCTCATTGCTATTTGTTTCTCAATAAAATTATGGAAAAAAATTTACATTAACAATCTGACCATGAGCTGGCAAATGTTCACATGAACCTGAGCATGGTCTCCCAGTGGGAGAGATACTGGAAAGCCACATCCCAGGTGGTTACTTTGTTTAAACAAATCAAAGGGAAGGGAGTGGGCATGTAGGCTTTATGTCGCTGGGCCTCATTATCTCTCATTATTCACATTGGTCTAACATGACACCTACTTTTCTAAGATGGTTTAGATGAACCCTACCACTCAACTCTAGTCTTTCCTGTCCTCTTCCTATGGAATAAGGCCTGGAATCATTAACTTGTTCTGGCCACCAACTCATATGCAATCTATTGGAAACCCATGAGTCTCTTCTTAGAATGATATTTTTAAGTACATAGAATAATATATAAGATTTCAAATAAAGCCAATTATAATAAAATAGACCTACCCGCTACCTTAAGATCCTCTGCAAACTGACCTATACTCCAAATCAAGCATAATAAAATTGATTAGGGTTTCCTTCACTAAACTAAATTCATATTTTCATCTGGCCTCTTTGAGGTTATTTCTTGATTATCTTGGATAGAGTTTGGTAAATATTCAGCTCTTCTGAATCTCTGCCACATAATCGTAAGTGGCATCGTGATTATGCCAACACCTGGCTGGAATGCTTCCTCATTCTTATGGTTTTGATCTGGAATGTCTTCCAAAGCCTCATATATGCAGTGATGGGCTTTTGGAAGGCGACTAGGTCACAGGACACTACAGTTGACATGCTGTTCAGAGGTGGAGACTGGATGGAGTTGGGCTGCTGAGGGTCTGACCTGAAACCTCTTCTTTTTTCTACTTCCTGGCCACGATGTGAGCAGCTTCCTCCACTAAGCCTCTCTGCCATGCTGTTTCTACCCCAGAAACAATGGGCCATGGCCTGAGATCATGGCCCAAAATAAACCTTCCCTCCTTTAAATTGTGGGTGTCAGGTATTGTGTTCCACAACAGGAAAGTGACTAAGACACTCATCATTCTCAAGTACTATCTACTGTTCAATGCAGCATGTAAAGAACCACTGCAAGGTCCAGTGAGATAGCTCAGCAGACTAAAGCACCTGCCTAGGCAAGTGCAGGGACTGAGGTTCGATCCCTGGCACCACATGCCTTGCCAGCCCTGCCCCAGGGTGGGCTGAGCCAGCCACAGGGTCCAGGTGTAGTGGCACATGCTTGTAATCCCAGTGCTAGGTAGGCTGAAAATAGGAGGATCACTATGAGCTGCATAGTGAGACTCTGTAACAACCAAATACATTTAAAAAAAAAAAAAAGAACCAGTGCAGTACAGTTATGGAACCCCCACTTTATCTTGCCTAATATTTACCAAGTGCAGATGATGAATCAAGTACTTCACAGAAATTTACTTCCTACTCTCCCCAATGTTTAGAATGCACAGAGCAACTTTGTAATTCAATCTGATCCCCCTGGAGATTCAAGGCAAATCACCTAACCCTCTGGGCTTCAATTTCCTCCTGTATAAAATATGCAAATAACAGCAATATCTCTGGAATTTTCTGTGGGTGAAATAAATGGAAGAATGCATGTGAATGTGCCATACATTAGCAAATAGAGCACTGAAAAATAGAAACACCTAGATAATTTACAGAACATTTGTCACACCTAACTTCAGCTCTTATTAAGTACTGTTGAGTGAATTCAATCCTCTCCTCAACATTCTTCAATGTCTTAGGACCCCATCCTTATATTCCATCTTTCTACTATAAATATTAATATAAAACTCATTATTAATATCACAGCATCTTGAAATACTCTTGGTTCTTAAAAAGCCTGAGACCCACCGTAAGTGGTAAAGCCCTAGGATTTAAACTCTTGCTATTGACCTCTCAGATGCTGAGCATCTATCTCTCTTGAAATGCAGTCACACAGGCACTTGTTCAGATCCTCCCACCCTTCCTCATAGAGCTTAGTCTGTGTGATGTGCATTTCAGGAAGCCAGTACTCTACATTTTCTTTACTGTATAGATCTTATTATTATTATTAGTGCGTGTGTGCGTGTGTGTGTGTGTGTGTGTGTGTGTGCATGTGTGTGTGTCTGTGTCTGTGTGCAGGGCCTCACTACACAGCTCAAACTCATAGTGATACTCCTGTTTTCAGCCTCCCCAGCACTGGGATTACAGGTGCATGCCACCAGGTTCGCACTCATTGCCAGTTCAGCATTCCTGCTGGTAGGGCCAGTGGGCGCGGCATGTGCTGCCAGGGTGTACAGAGCTTCTAATCACAACTCCTAGAATAGCTTGCCTACACTCTGTCCACAGGATTGGTGTTAGATTTTTAGCCATCCTTGGCCATCTTTTATGACTCTTAGCCAACCTTTCTTGCTTTATTCATCCTGCTGGTGTCTTGGTTAGGTTATAAGCTGCATTCACATGTTAAAGGCAAAATGACCCAGGAAGGTTTCTTATTATGAAACTGCTGACTAGTCAGGCACGATGACACACACCTGTAATCCCAGTGTTCTTGGAGGCTGAGGCAGGAGGACCACAAGTTCAAGAACAGCTCAAGCAACTTTTTTTTCCTCATAATTATTTTATTTTTTTCATAATTTTATTGATAAACAG
>NW_004524667.1:3595245-3601070 GCF_000260255.1 Octodon degus | reverse complement strand
CTTGGTCTTTTTTTTCTTTCTAATGTGGAATAAGATGCTATTTAATTTTGTTCTTCCATACCTAATATTTTTATGTATATGCTTTAATGATGTTTTTCTTTACAAGAAGTTTTGAACAATTTCATTTTTGTGCGTCTTGGTATGATTTTATTTAAATGTCTTTGCAAAAGGTTCATTTTTCTTGGAAATGTGGTATATAAATTGAACTAAATTCAGAAATTTTAAATCTTTAAAAAATAAAAAAAGATAAAAAAAAACTTCCTAAAAATCAGACTTGGGAGATAGCTCAGCTGTTTAAGTGCCTGCCTGGCAAGAGGAAGGACCAAGGTTGGATCCCTGGTACCACATACCATGTTTGCCCCAGAGCCCCAAGCTTACCATGCCAGCCACCAAAACTGGGTGAGGTGGCACACACCTGTAATCTCAGTGCTGGGGAGACTGAGACAAATAGAAGGATCACTATGGGTCCGAGCCATATAGAGAACTATACCAAATACATACATACATACATACATACATACATACATACAGAAATTCTTAACGATCTTAAAGACACAGTAGGTTTACACATTGAGCTCTAGACCTGTCCTTTTCACTTGTAAATTGCACTTCTTCCATATTCAAAGAAGCTACAGTGTTAGTGGGCAGCATATCTCATATCTCATATCTTGACTTCTCTCATAAATGGCTTGCATCCTGACATAGCCTGCTAGACGGGTAACCTGACAGATAAGGACAGTAGGAATAATCATTCTAGATCACCCATCTTGAATACACCCCAAATCCCTATAAATGTACCCAGGGACAGTTTATAATGTGCCTCTTTCTCTTGAGGGCCCATACAGTATTTTTTTGACTGTGTACCTTGTCATTTCTGCCTGATGAAACCTTTCCCATACCTCTTACTGAATAGTTTTGAAAATTCCTTTTCCACAAAGGGAGTCAGCAACCCTGCACACTTATTGCACAAGAAGAACAGATGAAATTCCTTGCCTCAGCTGCAGCAACCACCTCAGACCAAATCCAGTAACAAGGTATTGTGGCTCACTGACAAGGAAAATGACTAAGCCACAGATCAATCTCAGAAATGCAGTAGTGTGGATCCCTTGAGGAAACCTAACAATCCTGCGAAATGTTGCAGTCAAGGTCCGGGAGTAAAATGGATGACATCATTAATTGGGATTCTTAAGGATATTTGCTTTGTGAAGGAATTGTTTGCAGTGGTGTAGACAGGGTGAAGAGAACCCATGAGGGTGCTGAAGAACACCCAAAGATAGCTGAAAGCCATTAATCCCTATAAGCCTGAGGGAATTAGGAAGAGGAAGACTCTCCCCAGGCCAGAGAGAACTAAGGCCTTGAGGAAACAGAGAATATTAAGCACACTTGCCAATAATAAAGTCTAGTAAGGCCTGAAGACATAAAGAACTTTCATGTAAGAAACTTCATCCAATTTCCAAGAAGTGGTGACATAATAGCTCCAATAGTTGGCCATAACCCCCAAACAAGGCTGTTCTGTATAGTATTTTTGAAACATTGTGTACATGAATATCCTTGGTTTTAGATAAATGCAGGAACTAAGAGAATTCTTGGCAGCCTTGTTTACTAGAGCTCAGAGTTCACCTAATTCAAACTGGATGACATCAGAGCAGTCTGACATAGGGGATGTCCCACCCTGTGGTCACCTTGGGTGAAATGCTGATCCCCTCAGACTCTGAGCAACAGGTCTCAGAAGAGGAAGAGAAATGAATCTTATTTCTTGTTTATGTGTCCCTGAGTACTGAAATTCAGTACAAAGTGCTGCTAAAGGAGAGCCTTGAATGAAAAGGCAGTGAAGAGTCTGGTGTGTCTTTGGGGGCAGCAAACAATTCCCACAGGACTTGAGCCCCTCAGAGATAACCCTGCAAGCTGACAGAGACATTAACAAGAGGAAACACTTTTGCAAAAGGAATGCATACATTCTAAATAGAAAATGTGAAGGCTAACATGTTATTTTTTTTAAATTGCCATTCTTACTACTTTTGCTGAATTCAGACAAAAAAATCATCACATATGGACTTTACTGCTGAACATTTTCCCCCCAGATTCTCAGTTTCTCTGTCAGTCTCAAAATAGGCAATTACAGAGGCAAATGAAAGCCTTCCCCATCCAAAGGTTTTGAGCAAGCCATAGCCACCTACACACTGGGCAGCAAGTCCTCCGGGAAGCATTCAGCATGAGCCACATCTGAATGAAAGTGGAAAGCGACAGCTTTAGTTCTGGCTTTGGAACATATGGCGTGATAAATTATCAGCATGCAGTCTATAATTAAGGACACAGTTTCTCAATAATAATGCCTAAAGTACATGTGCGTGGCTGTGCATTATTTTCTGGAGTGGAATTAGACCTACCCAAGCATAGGTCTTGGGTAACACTGATGCTTTGGTGACTTTAATGAGCAGGTTCTGAATTATAAATGCCTCTCTCATCCACCCCCACCAGCCTCCAAGCAGCTAACAATGCTTTCCTGCTCATAGATTCATGTTTTGTGTTATGTGATCCCATTATCTTGCCCACAAGCAAATGGAATTGGGGATTAAGATCTCAATGAGTAGCCACACTGGGGACTGAGGTCTGAGTCAGTGGCTGTACTGGTGGTTCAGCCTCAGAAGCCCCCAGAGACGCTCTGCACTAAAGTGTGGCAACCCAATGTAATTAAATAGTTCTCTAGAGAAATCTCAATGGAAGAAGAAGCCAGGTGGCAGAAGCATAAAGGATTAGACACAAGCCTTGATACAGAATTGAGAGAGGAGTGAATCAGGAGGCAGTAGGAAGTGACAGAGAAGCTGTAGCTTGCTGTAAAGTACTGCAATAGAAGGTGCGGAATCACAGAGTAATTAGAAAAGAGAGCAAGGAGCCGTGGGTGCTAGATTCTGACACAGCTACTACAGCACCCTAAAAGCCATTAATCACATTTTACCTGCTGATGCCTGGTTGTAATATATTTCCTTATATCCTTATAAAAACTCCTCTGAGTTAATATATGCGTGTTGCTACACTTTCAACTGGAAAAAAATAATGGCAAAAATTTGTGTTGAAATCACAATTGTATACACGAAGGTCATTGCTATCAAGAATGTTCTTTTGGGACACATAGGAAAATGGATCAGCGTAGTGCTTAGAGAAACCCAGCTTCTTCTGTTTTTTTTTTTTGTTTGTTTGTTTGTTTGTTTGTTTATTTTTAGGGAAGGGTCTACAGAGTGGTCAGGGTCTCACTACTAGATCAGACTCGTAGGGATCCACCTGTTTACTGCCTCCCAAGAGCTGGGGTTATAGGCATGCACCACCACTCCCAGTCTCAATTGCTGTCTCAGTGCACAGCAGGCCCAGGGATCAAACCCCCAGCCCCTGCACCTGCTTGCAGGTGCTTTAAACTGCTGTACTGCTTGACCAGCCTTGAAACCAAGCTTCTAACATCATAGAAGCTAGTGATGCATTTCAGTTCTGCCAAACCAAGCAAATGCCCACTGTGTCCCAGGAACTCCATCAGGAGAAAATTGGTTATAATATGAAGAAATAATTATCAAATAATTTGGAAGAAATATGAACAGGTATGGATTTTAATTTCTTCTGAGAATAACACTATAATATTGATGCCAACAGAGCTACATCATAGATTCCTTAGCACAGTTATGCCTCTTAGAGCTCTCTATGCCTACACATGATGCCACACATGTATTACAATGTCACTGGTCACCATCCTCAAGCTCAGGTTGTCAACGTACTTAGCTCAGCATTTGGATATATACAGCCATAGAATGACCATGGCTTGGATTCCACTTTGTATAAATCAATGAGAGGATAAAGAACATTCGCTTTTGATTGTAATTGTTAACATTTACTTCATCATCAAGAGCAAAACAAGGGTTAACTTGAACTAATTTCTTGGTAGAAACACCATTATGTTTGCACTGGAAGCAGTTCTCATTTCTCAGAAGAAAACTTCTTCATTGACTGGCTTGTTCCAGAATTTACCACTGAACTCTAATAAATTGCCTAACAGTGCAAGTTCTTGTCTTCAGCTGTGCATACTTGTGCAGATGTCTATCAACTGGAATCATAACATCAATTTACATTAACAGTTCCTGCTACCCTGCGCCTGTGGGACCTACTTGTCCCAGCCCAGGTGCAGCATAGAGGAGACCCTCTTCCACACCCTTGGGATGCCCCCAACCACTCTGCAGCACCTCCCCTACCCCGCCGGCCTAGTAGGAATTTCTGCCCCATTCCAGGAACCCTGAGATCCAGTCCTAGCCCAGGCCCGGTGAATGTGTGGGAGAACTTCCAGCTACCCTGCACCAAGGGGACCTACTGGTCTCAGCCCAGGCGCAACAAGGGTGAGACCCTATTCCACCCCCTTGGGGCACCACCCACCACTCAGCAGCACCTCCCCTACCCCACCTGCCCAGAAGGAATTTCTGTTGCATTCCAGGAACCCCGAGATCCAGTTCTAGCCCAGGCCCAGTGAGTGTGTGGAACAGCTTCCGATTACACTGTGCTGGCATGACCTACTGGTCCCAGCCAAGGCGCAGCATGGGTGACACCCTATTTCACCCTCTTGGGATGGCCCCATCTTCCGTAGAACCTCCCACACCCCGCCCACAAAGTAGGAATTTCTGTCGTGTTCTGGGAACCCCCAGATCGAGTCCTACTCCAGGCCAGGTGAGTGTGTGGGAGAGCTGCCTCACCCCTTACTCCACTATGTCCACTCCAGACTCAGCTCAAGCATGGCATACATGCCTGGGATGAAACACTTCAGCTGCAATCCCTGCAGAGAGTATAGGGGACAGAACCACCCAGCTAGTGCAAGAGAAGAACATCTTACCAGAGGGGCACAACAGTTTCACCCCAAAGGACAGCAAGAGGAAAGAACTGAGCACAGCAGCCAGACACAAGCAAGAAAAAACCAGATAAATAAAAATTTGTAGATCTACACTTGAACTTCAGTAGGTGCTAAGGCTATAACTGCAACAAAGATCTACAACAAAGGTCGGAAGACAGTGATACACAAAATGACAATGAGAAGGAGCAAAATGCAATCTCAGAACCCAAGCCCACCCATAACAAGTGCAGAGGACACTAAAACAAAACAAATTGGGAATCACACAGCTGAAAGCAATGAATAAATGGCTTCTGAAATAAAGAAAGAGTTGCAGAAAGATATAGAGGAACTCAGATTGGAAAAGAAAAAAGAAATCCCTGAATTAATAATATCTGCAGTAAAGAATCAAAAGCAGAAACATATAGAGAAAACCCAATGCCCACCCAGAACAAGTGCAGAGGACACTAGCTCACCTCAAATGTATGAATTAATAGTGTCGATAGTAAATAAGCAACAGCAGAAAGGCACAGAGGAACTCAGAGCAGAATTATTTTCTGAAATAAAAAAAGAATTCTCAGAACTCACAGCATCTGAAGTACACAATCAACTAAAGAAACATAGGGAGAAAACCCAATCTGAAAAAAACACTGCAGTAAAAAAATTTAAAATTGCTTCTAAAGAAGAGATTGATAAAAAAAAGAGGAAATTAGAAAAATGATGGATTCCTTGAATGAGCAATACAGGAAAGAAATAGATCGCATGAAGCAGAGTCAAGACATATAGAGGAAATTAAAATCTCAATCACAAGCTTACAAAACCATTTAAGTGAAAGTGAAAAAAGAGTTTCAGATCCTGAAGATGCTGGTGCAGCTAGTGAAAAGATAAGAAAGGATCTCTTAAAAACACCTAGGATGCAGGAAAAAATAATCCATCACCTGCAAGGCAATGCAAAGATGAACAATGTGAG
>NW_004524667.1:3585045-3595145 GCF_000260255.1 Octodon degus | reverse complement strand
AGACAGACAGACAGACAGACAGACAGACAGACAATGTATGTATTCATTCACCTGTCATCATTCATCTGTTACTGAACATTTAGGTTGTTTCTATCTTAGTTACTGTGAATAATACTGCAACAAACATGGTATACACATTTCCCTTCCATGTACTAGTTTATTTAAGTATACACTCAACAGAGGGATTGCTCAGCCATATGAAAGCTCTAGTTGTAATTTTTTGAGGAAACTCCATATTGCTTTTCGTAATGGTTGCATCTATTATGTTCTCACCAACAGTGAGACTCACTTTGCTCACACCCTCACCAATACTTCTCACCTGACATTTTAATAGTAGTCATCTTAAAAGATGTGAGGTGGTATCTCATTATGGTTTTGATTTGCATTTCTCTGATGATTCAATGCTACCGGGCACCTTTTCAAAGATTTTTGTAAATCTTATTTTAAAAAAAGCCTTCTCAGGCTCTCTGCCAACTTTTAAATTGGACATTCAATTTTCATGTCGCAAGGGCTCCATCTCTCAATTCCTAGAGATGAGGATTCAGTATGTGAATTTTAGAGAGACATAAGCATTCAGGTTTGTATCTAAGATTAGGAACATTCTACAGGAAATAGGTTGAAAATGTTTTAGCTCTTCTCTCATCTCTCATTTGCTATTTTCCCCTCTTCACTAGTCCTCCCCTCCTCAGGGCCTCCAGGACTCACAGGACAGTCTTTGCAGCCCATTCTATAACCTACTTCCCTCCAAGGAGAGCGCTCCCAGTTTGAAAATACCTTCATTCCCTTCACCCCAATCCAGTCCCGCTGCCTAAGCACCCATCCCCAGCAGAAGGGGAATCAGCCTTGAATGTCTCATTCACAGCTATCAACTCTGCCACTTATAAAACTCACCATTGGCAGGATTATTCATCTTAGGGGGCGGCAGTTCTCCTAATTGTTTCTTCTGTCTCTGAGAATCCAAATTGCTATTAAGGAAAAAAAAAGTCAGTAAATTACCAGAGGACCATTTGTAGCAGTGAATGAGCCCTGGAACACGTCTGAATGGCAGAAGTCTCTGTCACTATTATTTCTTACCCCCATGTCAGTTTTAAATCTGCTTTTTCAAAGTTATCTATGGCTAATCTCTCTGCTTTTGTCTTTCCTTTAATGATTTCCAGCATGTTTCCTGTAAACACCCAGTGATCTCTTTAACTGATACCTGTTTCTGTTGAAGAAGTTGCTATTTTTCACTGTCCTGCTCTAATTATGAGATCTGTTATATAATACCAGGTTACCTTCCTTGGGTCTCAACCCGGATCAAGAGGCAGCGGCAAAGAAGGACGGCAAGGAAGGCTCAGCTCCAGGCACACTCTGAGCTGACCTGCTGGTGCTGCCTGTGGACTGGCCAGCAGGTGGTGGAGGACCCGTCCACCTACCCACAGGCTCTCTCTCTCCAGTATGCACAGCCAGATGGGATCAAAGACAAGTTGTTTCACTTACCACCTGGATGATCTTGGACAAGTTATCTTAACTTTAGTTCTTTCCCCTTGAAACTGAGTTAAATCTATCAAAGAATCTCTGTGATAGACTTAACATTTGCAAAAATAGTAAAATACTCAGTTATTGTATTCTTCTCCCCTTTGCTAGCACCATCTGCAATTGTCAGATAATTAGCTGAGTTTATAAATATGGTCCCAAATATCTTTCTTGCTATTCTCTCTTAAATTACTAATGTTGGGGTTATTTAAATATTACTAAATCCGTTTTTTTTCTCTGCAGGCATTGCTTGTCTTTGCCATCTCTAAAACGGCATTTGTTATAAGATGTTTGAAACAAATTTGATAGAGCAGGAAGATATACATCAGATTAAATGTACACAACACACATAAGTATTCTTAATGTTCAGAAAGGTTAAAACTAAAATTTAAAAAATCTGAATACATGCAGTAGTTTCGGCTTTATTTTTCTACTAATCAAGAAACAAGTTACATAAAGTAATGCAACACTTGCCAAGTCCCTTTGTTCTTCAAAGGCTTCAACTGGCAAAAATTCCTCTCAATTCCTGAAAATCTCCATGTACATACTTTTTCTGACGTTGCCTGCAGCTTGGGAAACCCACCAAGCCTAGTTTATGCCTTTGACTCTAATCTAAACACATGAGGGATAAGAAAAAAATTCTACTCCTTTAAGTATTTAGAAGTGACCTCCACTCCCCAAAGCATCCCTGCAGGAGATAGAAATAATGTCAACAGGCACCCTAGGAGTCTATCTTAGTCTGCTTTGTATTGCTGTAAATACACCTGAGTCTGGGTATTTTATAAAGAAAAGAAACTTAATTTGGGTTTTGGAGGCAGGGTAGTTCAGCTTCCATTGAAGTCTTCCTACGGCATCACAACACGGTGGTGAAGGAGAAGCACATATGAGCAAAGAAGAGATGTGGGTATGAAAGAGATGGGCAGAAGCTGACTAGTTTTAGTTTTATTATAACCTACTCAGTTGGTAACTAGTCTAGAACCAAGAGATCCAACTTACTGGATAGGACCTTATCCAGACTGGAGTGACCTAGCAGCCTCTCAAAAAACACCCAATATTGATCCATTCTTAAGAGCAGGGCCTGTATGACCTCATCACTCCCACTAGGTGCCACCTCTTCAAGGTCCACCACCTCCCTATGGAGTGTGAACCAAGCTCCCAGTGCATGGCACATGACCTTGGGGGACAACACATAGTGGCAACATTGCTCTTAAAATATCCGCTGGCCACCCATGACTGTGGAGTTTTACTGTGCCCTTTGGCTTATGTGAGACTTTTTCTATCTAACCAGTGTCATGTGTTTCCTCTTATTCTTCCCCTCTACCTCCTACCCATGAGCAAAGCAGAATTCCTCAGTTCCATGTAGACCTGGTCCTGCCCCTACTAGGGCTATCCTCTGTGGCCATCTCTTAGCAAGATCTTCTAAACAAAAATTATCTTTTCTAAAAAGAAATCCTTCACTTCATGGAGGATTCACCAGGCCTACTCTACTGAAAGATTGCTACTGCCTTTGAAACACAATTATGGAAATCGCTCAGAGATTGGATATTTGTGTACTTTCGAATAAACTTACAATGCTTAATTCTTCAAATCAGACTAAAATTTTCCCATCCATTATATTATCTGCACATTAGGCAGATACATTTATTGCATAGTTAAGAAAAAATACATGTAAGTTAGCAAAAATGATAAGAGTTTGGCCAAATTTGGTCTATATGGAGTACGAGACTTGCCTTTAGAAAATGATTCTGGACACATTTCCTTTCCCCCTTAAAGTTAATTATGTTAAGCTTCAATTTTCTCATATCTTAGATGGAAAAGATAAATGTTACCTGAGAGTTTTTTGTTTGTTTGTGGTCATTTTTATTATTGGTCTCTCAGGAGTAGGAAAAGGCCAGCTTTCAGTTTTCTTTATTTTTTTCCTGTGTTGTTTCTTGTTTTCCCCTAGTCCATTAAATGTAATACCATTGAAAATTTTTCTTCCTAAAACCTAAATAGAAGCTATTATTAATAATTTTTATTTTCAAAAAAGTTAGCAAAATCATCTCTAAATGATATACAAATTTGGCAAACTTAAGAATCAGGCAAACTTTCTGTTTTCCACTTAAATTTTCCTTAAAGTCTTTCTTCTTCTCCCTCTTTCCTCTCCCTCTCCCTTCTCTTTTTCTTGCTCTGTCTGTCCTGCTATCTCTTCCTTCTTCCCTTCCATCTTTTGTTCCTTCTCTTTCCCTATTCCTCAGTTTCATTTTCCTCCCCTTCCATTTCTTCAAATTAGAAAGTACATATTTAGAGTACAATAATACATCTCACATATGTGCCTTTTTGGTGGTAAGAATATTGAAGACATATTCTGAGCAAGTTCACATTCCAAATTGTTAATTATAGTCATTTTGCTGTACTTTATGTGGGTTGTGAGGGTGATATTGGATAGAGCCTTTCTTTCCACCAGTTCCCTCTTCTGTAAGGGGCTGATAATACCCACCTAAACAGGTTATTGTAAGGAGTGGAATGCAGATATAAGATACCAATACCACAAATGTGTAGCGAATGAGCACCCACATTGAGTTCCGGTTCCTGATTAATATCCTGTCACATCACATTGCCCTGCCATCCATGCAGGCATTCTTATGGAATAATAGAAGATAGACCTCAAGGGACCACTCTGGCTGTGCTTGGGGAAGGGAGACACTATATTACTACTGTGTTTACTGCTAAAAAATGGCCACAGTAGATTGCATGTCTATCTGGACCAATGGTGGAGAGCCTATGGCACGCTTGCCACAATGGGTGCCTTGTATCATTGAAAGCTCTACAAGGTTCATCATCACTGATCTAGACCATCCATCCTCAGAGAACACGTACTCTAGTCCTCAGTCTAACCCATTTGTCCTATGAAGCAGGGTAAGTGTTTTGAAAGATCTCTATAGATGAAAATTAGGGAGTCAGCTTTAAACACATTAAAACCAAGATTCTTTCTAGCAGAAAGCTAGAGCTCCAATGAAGCCCAGACAATGTGCCAAAGTTCAGTGTGAATGAACACCTTTACCTTTAAATTTAGTCACATGCAATCAGCATAGTGTTTAGCATGGGGTAGACATGTAGCAATTTGTTGATGATAAATTAATGACACAAGCACCACCTACTTACAATCATGCCTTAGTATCTTAGTCACTTTCCTATCACTGGAGAAATACCTAATGCCCACAACTTAAAAGGGGAGAGGTTTGTTCAGTGGGTTTAGTCCAGAGTCTGCTTACTCATGGCAAAATGGCATGGTGGAAGGGCAGGAAGAGAAGAACTGTTTGATCCATGGAGCCCGGAAGCAGATGAAAAAGGAGAAGCAGGGGCAAGAGTACAACCTTGCAGGTCATTCCCCAGTGACCCACACCCAACCAGATTCCATCTGCTAACAACACATTCAGCCACTGCGCTCACTGACAAATTAACCCACTGATAAGTATGCTTCTGCAATGAGCCGATCACCTTTCCAACACAAGGGACTTTTGGGGCACTTTGAGAATCTTAACCCAGAGCACCGAGATTCTCTGGAAGTGAAAGCAGTGATGCAGTCAGAATTAGCCAAAAACGTTCAATATCACACTTCATCAAATCTGGCAAATCTACTTTATTTAATATTATGCTAACAATCAACCAGTATGATTATTTTATCTGTGGATTAAATTCCCAGGTTGGTTACTCAGCTATTATCTAAATTTAAGGATTTACATGAATACAATACTAAGGGGTCAAGTTTTAATTTGTAAGTGCCCCTGAGTTATGATATTTAATTTAAGGATAATCACTTCTCATTTTTTAATCAGTTTTCTGTAGAATAATTATAAAAATATAGGCCAAACGTAGTCAAGTAAAAGTTTTAAGCAGCACATTCATTTTTGACTAGGTACCATATCAGACTCTGGATGAAATCATTATGAGCCTCAAAAATACTGCATATCGTACCCAAGTTTACAACATGAACAATAACCAAGCTTTCTCATATCTCCATTCTCAAATTCTTGAATGCCATTATATTTGCTGACACTACACAATGCAGAATTTATTCAATAGAAAGGTGTGAGTGCATTACTTTTGTCACTAGAGGGCAGGAAATTAAAGTACATTACTTCCAAAACCCACTAAAGGCAAAAATGTTTTTAGGGAATTACAATGATTTCTTAAATGAAGAAAATATGTTTGGTAAATAAATATTATCCTGATAAATAATTCATAAGCATTAATAAATGCAACAAATGCTAAACTCAGTTGTTTTACTTTAATAATTTTATAGGAAATTAAGAATTTTTATTGGATTATAATCTTAAGAATGAATATTCCATCTAATCCATAAGATATCTTTTTAAAAATAGTTTTCATTTTTGGTGAGGGAAAAATATATCCCTTCCTGCTTTTTGCTATGGCAATTTATCATGCAATGGGTTTCTTAGAAGTTTATTTAACCTGTTAATTCTTCACTTAATTGTTTAGATTTTAAACAGTGGAACTACTTTTAATTTCTAGTCACTTTCTACATGGTGTTCAGAGGCCTTTTCATAATTCACATGCATTTTAGTGCCTTCTTGCACAAGATCTCCAGCTAAAGGTAGTGAGAGGTTTAGGTACATCTAAAATGTCCAGAGGTAACCAGAAGTTAATGAAACAATGAATGTCCTGTCCCTTCCTATATACTTTGGATCCAAACTAGAAAGCTAAAGTTAGCAAATTTAGATAACAAAATAATGTAGCAAAAATTAAGGGCCTGCTATGTCAGCCCCGCCCCTGGGGGCACACTGAGACAGCAATTGAGACTGGGCATGGTGGAGCGTGCCTGTAATCTCAGCATTTGGGAGGCTATGAAAGGAAGATCACTATGAGTCCAATCTATGCAGTGAGACCCTGTAGACCCTGTCCTAAATACAAAAAAAAAAAAAAAAGTATTAATTATGTGGGCAAAGAATTCAAATCTCGTGACTTCAGCCATGAGCAGTCTATTTGTCCCAACCCTAATGTGTTCTGCCAAATAAAGGTCTCAATCTGTGAAAATATGACTTACATGGCAAAGGGCCTCTCAGAGGTGACTTTGGTTAAGAACCTAAAGATGGAGAAAACTGTCTTGATTATAAAGGTTGACCTAACCTAATTACACATGTTCGTAAAAATCGGAAGAAATGAGGGGCTCCAGCATGGCTGATTAGAGAAGGTGGCACCTTAGAGACACTCAGACACAAATCACTGAGAAGTACGGGTAGGCGGGACAGGCAATCACATTAAATGGAGAAGATGACTCAGCCAGAAAACCTCAGACGTGTGGGTCACTGGAAAGGGGAAGTGGAGCTGCTCCTGCATGTCCCTCAGCTTGCAAGCTCTGGGGAATAATCACATCCTTTGGGGAATAAGTCTAAGGCCTGAAGGAAGGAGCCAGGGCTGCAAGTCCAGACTCTGGGGTTAGGCCCATTGCATTCCCTCTTGCATGTGAGACTAAGCTGTGGTTACAGCCCCATAAGCAGCAAACAAGAGAAGCAGGGACAGTAAACCCACTCATCATCCTCCCAAACACCAGTGAATGCTGAGTTCCAGGGGCTTCCTACTCAATGCCCACTGCCAGCAAGGGAAGCCCCCACACTCTGGGCATGGATGGGTTAGATAGAAAACTGAGGGCAGCTCTGAGTCTGCCTGCAGAAGCCCATGGATCACATCTCTGGAGACATGGGGAGGGAGAAAGACAGAGCAGTTAGTGCAGAGTGGGCACTTCACTGTTGCGAAGAAAGAACAGAAAGATTTGTGTCGGTAGGAAATCCTAAACACCATCACATGTGGGGGAAATTGCCAGGCCCCACAGGCTGGAAAAGGAAGCTCTTGAGACAGGGACAGTTTGGGGCCTGGGCGTGAAGGAATAAAAGGGGTGCCTAGGACAGAGAACTTCTAGTGACACACTAGGCAGAAAGTCCTTGGTGGGAGAGCACAGAGGCAGCTGCAGAATTTGCCCAGCAGCCAGGAGAGCAGGAGTGATGGTGCACTGTAGATTTTCACATCCTCCTCTTCCCAAATGAACCGAGGCAGTCGGATCTTGGGTAGTGATAAGAGAATGCAGTTAACCACATACAAAGCACAGCTTGCAGCAAGGAAAAACTGCCACTCCTCACCACTCCTGCACAGCCAGTTAAACAACCTGCAGGTTGGGGAGAGGGTGGCATGGCTGCCTGCAAAGACGCTACGGTGGAAGCTGGATGGCAGTTGTGTGTGTGCTCTGGCTACGCAGCAGAGAAGCCACTCTGGGACTGCTTGTATGTTTTCTTGCTGGAGTGTCTAATCTGGTTTCTTACTGGTTTTTCCTCCCTTCTCTTTTCTTTGCTTCATTTCTTTTCTCCAATTTTTACTGCTGTATCAATACTTTTTCTTACCTGTTTTTCTACTTTTGAAATTTTTGTCTGTAAGTATTTATTCTGCTATCCCCGATCTTTCCTCTTTCTAACCTTTTATCCCTGGTCTATTCTCTTTGTTCTTTCTTATTTTACCTGTCTCCATGTGATTTTTTACCTCATCTCCATCTTTCATATAAAAAATTAGAAGTGATAACCAAAATGACTTGAAGCATGAATGACAAATTTATCAATGATATAGACTCCATAAAAGATACTGAGTGTAAGTATCATAGATAAAGAATTCTATAGAATTCATGGACAGCAGAACCAATATAAACACAGTTTCAGAAATCAGGACAAAATGGAAATTCATGACAATTTACTGATTAGGAGCCTGACTAATCTAGCTGTTATAGCAAATTACTACAAATACTCTTATCTTAAAACAACACGCATTTATTCTATTACAGTTCTAAAGCCTAGGAAATCTAAAATCAAAGCACCAGGTGATTTCATGTCTAGTGAGGCCCCACTTTGTGGTTTATACATAGCATCTTCTCACTGTATCCATGAAGAACAGTCAAAAGATCTGACTGTAGTCTCTTTTATAAGACAATAGCCATACTAATGAAGATGTCACTCTCATGACCTAACCACCACCAAAGACCAACTCTCAATCTCCTTAGAGACCAGAATGCAACTAATAAATGTGGCAGGAAGACCGTCATACAAATTATGGCAGCTACAAGAATATTATTATGGTTGGGTTTGAGTTGTCCACCAAGAGCCTCGTGTATCCCGAAGGTGACTGGATTGTGAGGTGTTATACTCATCCCTGAGTTGGTAGCTGAGTGCATGGTTAGAAGGAGGAGCCTGATCAGAAGAGGTGAGTCATGGGGATGTGCCCTGAAAAGTAGGGTGTCCCTCCTCAGCTCCCTGCTCTGCCCTTTCTGCTTCCTGGCTTCCTTGAAGGGAGCAGCATTCCTCTGCCCAGGCCTCCTCCTGTGCCCTTTCTGACTGCAGCAGCCAATCAGAAGCTGAGAGTGTGAGCCCACATAAGCCTTTTTCATTTAAGTTGTGTCAGGATAAAAGAAAGGAGAAATTCTTTAAAGGCAGAAAAGAGACAGAGTATGCTCATAAGCGAAATAAACCAGACTCACATGTGTAAATATTGTATTGTCTCCCTAGTGTAAGAACCCAAAAGAAATAAAACCTGGAAGGTACAACAGGTACAGTAAAATGGAAAGAAACTGAATGCAAGGATTTAACAATGAAGATGAGAAAAAGGAGCAACGATAAGGGGGAAAAAAGGCAGGGGGAAAATATGCAAGTATATGTAGAAGATGGCTGAGGTAATTGAACTCATAATTTCCACCAAATTTTTGAAAATAGCAGCTAATGTTTAGAATTTCCACCTCTACTAACTCTATATGGTGATATCTGCAATTTGAGCAACTATATCGAGGACAGCAATGTGTAATACAAAATCCATGCTTGAATACCTGTCATCTTGGTCTTCTAAATGTGTATCATTTCTAATATCATATGAATTATTAATATACTCTCTTTAAAATAAAACTTTAAAAAAGGTTAAAAAAAGAAAAAAGAGGGAGACAAGAACAAAAATTTAAGATTTCTTCAAAGCAAGAGGTAATAATGCAATCATATGTCCAATCTTACGTAACTACAACTGTTAATCTGAGCAACAGATTTGACGATAAAAATAGATAATATATCAGCCATTGTTAGCCAGCTATTCTTGTCTTGAAAATCTGTAACACAAGTATTGTTGTGTGTTATCCTGTTTCAGTCTTTGTTTCTGATTTTTTGTTCTTCCTTTTGTTTTTACTTTCCAAAATTGAATTAAATTAAATTAAAAAGAAAAGAGAGAAGTTCAGATTTTAAAATTGTACTTTTAAGAAAAACTACAGCTTCAGGACACAAAAGTTACTCAAGCCTCTTACCTTTCCAGAAAGCTCCCTTCAAAACTTCCTGAGACCCAGAGCGCAGGCCCAGAGAGTGAGTGAGACTGACCGGCCTGCCAGATCCTGAATAGAACCAGAGCGCAGGCTGGGCGAGTGAGTGAGATGACCAGAGGCCCTCCGGATCCTGAATAGACCCAGAGTGCAGGCCTGGTGAGTGAGTGAGACCACCCAGGGCCCGCAGATCTTCATTTGACCCAGAGTGCAGGCCCAGCGAGGAGCCATTCAGCAGAACTCCCTGCAAAGA
>NW_004524667.1:3574149-3575730 GCF_000260255.1 Octodon degus | reverse complement strand
GCATCAATGAGAAAGAAGGAGTCAACACAAATGACATTAAAAAAATATGGGCAGAAGTAATAGCAGAAAACTTCCCAAATATGAGGAAACAATCTGATATTCAGGTAACTGAAGCATACAGAATGCCAAGAAACCTCAACCCAACGAAAAACACACTGAGACATATAATAGTGAAGATGCCAGAAATTCAGCTCAAGAATAATATACTGCAAGCTGCTACAGAAAAGAAGCAGATCACATTCAAAGGAAAACCCATCAGAATTACAGTCGACTTTTCTTCACAATCCGTGAAGGGAAGAAGAGCATGGAGCAGAGTACTTCAAGTCCTCTATGAAAACAAATTCCAAACCAGACAACTATAACCTGCAAAACTCTCTTTCAAGTTTGATGGAGAAGTGAAATACTTTCATGAAAAAGAACAGGTAAAGAATTTCATGATGAGAAAGCCAACCCTACACAGGCTACTGAAAGATGTTCTAGAGAGGGAACAAAATGATAAGAACTCCACGAATGAGATCAGAAGCAACCAAGTAAGTAGGGCAAACAATTAAACACAAGAGAAAAAGGAGTAAATGACAACAGGTAAATAACATGTCAATCGTAAGTCAATACATCTCAATTCTCACCATCAATGTAAATGGATTCAATTCACCAATTAAGAGAAATAGACTGGCACAGTGGATTAGGAAACAAAATCCAAAAATATGCTGTATATAAGAAACACATTTAACTAATAAAGACATTCATAGGCTGAAAGTCAAAGGATGGAACACAATACCCTTTTACCAGCACCTCAGAAAAAGCTAGGTTAGCAATCATATTCTCAGACAGTCTCAATTTCAAGCCAACAATGATCAAGAAAAATAAAGAAGGCCACTATATACTGGTTAGGGGAAAATTAAAAGAGGAAGAGGTAACATTCATAAATATGTATGCACCAAACACGGGAGCACACAAATATATAAAGCAAATCTTATTGGACATGGAAAATTGAATATCCAATACCACAATCTTCATAGGAGATCTTAACAACACCTTATCCCCAAAAGATAGATAAATCAGACAAAAACTTAGCAAGGAAATAACAGAACTAAACCAGAGCTTGAAACAAATGGACTTGGTGGACATAAAGAGTATTCCACCCAAACACAGATGAATACACATTTTTCTTAGCTGCACATGGGTCATTTTCTAAAATAGACCACATACTGGTCCATAGGTCATGCTTAAGTATAAGTAAGAAAACAGAAATTATCCCATGCACATTATCTGACCACAGTGCAATGAAACTGGAAATAAATGACAAAAGAAACCAGAAATAAACCTTGAATACATGGAAATTAAATGACGCCCTACTCAACAACAAATGGGTCACAGATGGAATTAAACAAGAAATTCAACAGTATCTACAATTCAATGAAAATTCAAGCACAACTTATCATAATTTAGGGGATACAATAAAACCAGTTCTCAGAGGGAAATTCATAGCTGTGAACTCACACATTGGGAAAACAGAACGGGAACAAATAAATTCCCTAATGCTGCACCATCAACAACTAGAAAAGGAAGAGAAAACCAAAC
>NW_004524667.1:3522095-3567164 GCF_000260255.1 Octodon degus | reverse complement strand
TGCTGTACAAGATGCGGACTTAAGATCCTATTTGCAAACACCATTAGAGCAAATCATTGTATTCATTAAGAGAATGTAACTATACATCTTTGAATACACAGATACAAAATGGACATTCATCTGTATACCCTATTTTTCTAAGTTCCGTTAATGAATATTATAGGTGTGTAAACTCAGCAAAATATTCTAAAAGAGTCCAGTAGACCATAATCAGCTCAAGCAACTTAATGAGACCTTTACCTCAAAATGGGTCAGGATATAACTCAGCATGGAGGTCTTGGGTTCACTCACCAAAACAAAACAAATAGAAAATCACCAGTGAAATTTAAACCCTCCTAATCTCAGAGAGGATTCTGAGCCTCTTGTTCCTGTGCTTATCATTTCAGCTTTGAAAAAAAAATTGTACAAGGCAACTGGATTTTCTTTTTCCTTCTCTCTAAACCATAAGAGAAAACTATAGATACACAGACAAATAACAACCTTAATACACTCCCCACCACTGTCTTATAAATAATGAGGAATAATCTCTCCTATTTAAAATTAATTTTCAAGAAATAAATTATAATAGCTACAGCATCAGAGTTCAATAAACTTCATATTTTATAAAAATGATGTTTAAAAGTTAAGGAGAACTTGCTACCTTTATTGCTTTCAGTGTTGAGATGGTCGAATACCTTTCATGAAGTACTTTGTAACCACCAATAGTATCAATACCCAAGTACTGAGGTTAGTGGGTGGCTGGGCTTCTCCCTTGTCAGTTAGATCACATTTTAAGTTATGTGCTCACAATGCACATGTGAACATTCTGGTTTGCTTTTTCAACTGGAGTAGCATAGGTGGAGTTATAGTGACATCCTAGCTTTGCAAGAGGAATACATGAATGCCACCTCTCCAGAGTCAGAAAAGAAGAGTTGAGAACAGCTGACCTAGCACATCCAAAGGTGTGTTGACCTTAATAATTTTGAGATTATTTGGACATGGCTCTTGGCCTCCAGGAACTTACAATAAAGCCAGAAGAATGATTTTAATGTACATCTAACAGACACTTATAAGGATAATATATAATTATGAGCTCAATTTTGGGATTTGAATGATACTAGCAAAAGTAAGAGGAGCTCATAGAGAAATGACTTCATAACTACTGAAGCACTTTGTAGACCCGGGCAGACTTCAGAGTTGGAGACGTGTTGAGAGCTATACATGTGAGTCACAGGGACAATGCTGGAGAGAGATAGGCATCCTTCAAATGAGACTAACCAAACTACCCTTTCTGGAGTCTTCTCGAGTCTCCCACTAATGCACTCAGAGCCACAATTCTTACCAATTCAACTCTCTACTGCACCTGCTTTTCCCCATCCCATGGCCTCCACCTTGACTCAGCACTGCACTACAGCTCACATAGCTGTGTTCTGGGGAAGCTTCATAAGGGCTCTTCCTGCCTCCATTTTTGGCTGCCTCATATCTTGTCTTCTACAGAACAATCCTTCTGATATCAGACAGTCCACACAACTGACTCTTCTGCTTGAACCTGCTCAGTGGCTTTGCTATGGCCTCCAGAAGATGGTCTAGAAACAAGACGTTTTATAGTAGAGTTTTTCACTTTACAACCCTGTCTGTTGCCCTTTTCCATCTGTGGCCTCCTCCCCAGCCACTGACTTATGTGTCATTCTTGAGGGCACTAAGATGCCAACACCACCCTGTTCCTATGTGCAAGTTGAGCTCTCTGCCTGGCATGCCTTCTCTGGCCCACTCATCAGCCTCCCACCTGCCATTACATACCTATCACTTTTGGCCTGTCTCTTCATGTAAATCCCTCAAGACTCAGTTCAGCTTGGGGTGGATCCTTTCCTCTGTTCCTACGGAGTCTTTGCTTCTCCATGAATGACATCCTATAGCTGTCTGGTGCAGAATCATTACTTCTTTCAAGGCAGGAACAATGTCTTATCCAGCATGATGTCTTGAACACTTAGCACAGTGTTCAGCACATGCTTGTTGAATAAAGAATCCATAAGGAAAGGGGATCCTGGTTTTGGGCCAAATGAGGCAGAAAATTCAAGTTCCCTTAAATTAATAATATGAAACTCTCATACATTCTTCAGTGAGAAAATGACCCACATGGTTTTGGAAGCCTAGAGGATAAATGGAATCTTCCTGGAAGAAAAAAATATATATATTTTGTATGCTTCTTTATACATGAAGAAACATAGGTCTAGAGAGGAAAGTAGATTATCCAAGGTCACAGAGCAAGGAAGTGGCACAGATTAAAGGTATACAGCCAAGCATGATGGCATACGCCTACCATTCCAACACCCAGGATGCTGAGACAGGAGGATCCCCATGTTTGGGGCCAGGCTAATCTACATAGTGATGCCCTGTTTTTAAAAATTAAAAGGTAAACTGTAAGTATTCTTTCAAAGGAGAAGGAAACACACTTTGAGATGAGAATGTCATAGGAAAAATCAAAGAAGATTTTTGAATGTTTAACCTAGGAAAGGGGAAAATGGAGGGAATTGGGAAGGAAAGTAAATGTCTTAGGAGATGACGGGACTGTTTGGGATAGAGGGGCTTGATGTCATGCAGTTCCCACCAGACTTCCTGCAGTTAGTTTGTATGCTGCAGAACTCCTGCCCAGTCCCTAGGAGTTGTAAACATGGATTTGATATGACATGTCTAAAGCAATTGACTTAATTATATTCTGTAGACAAAGTGGAGTCAATGAAAGATTTTAAACAGTGAGGTGACATAGTTCTGGTTTCAACTGGACAGCCAAGCTTTTATTTATGCATTTTAAATCACTTTCATTATAGTGTATAGTTATAATTGTTCTGTTTTATTGGTCATTACTGTTCATCTCTTGCTGTGCCTAAATAGCAGGTTAAATGTGGCCATACGAAACATATAGGAAGAAACACATTGTCCACAAGATTCAGAACTATCTTGTGCTTTCAGGCATCCACAGGGGGTCTTGGAATGTGCACCCCATGGAAAGGGGCGATAACTCTACAACCATTACCACCCAGGCAACCCCTTCCCAAATTCAGAAACACAGACCCCAACCGTAGCATTTTCAAATTTGTAATATAAATTGATATTGTGTTAAAAATAAATTTTCTAGATGTTTCCCTTCCCCGCAGTGAAAGATACCCTTGCAGTTAGTTTGTACAGCTGAGTTTGTCTACATGAATTGGGAAGGAAAGTAAATGTCTTAAGAGACAAACAAAATTTGTCTACAAATAGGGAGATTATAAATAATTAAAATGCTTTAGTTTACTAAAATAAAACATGACAAATATGGCTGTCAACATTAATTTTAGATTGAACTAATTAACAAGAATGTTTCTCTGTCCTTATTTTCCTGTAATTATTTTGTTTAAACAAAAAAGACTGTCCATAAAATGAGCTCAGTAGACTTCATTGATGCCCCTAGTGATGATTCCAGGGGAAGATCTGATTCTTCTTTCACAAGATCAAGGAGCACAGAGTAGCTATTTCTAGAGCTGTAAAAAGGGGACAGCAACACATTTCAGAAAGCTTTTCTCTTGGGAAATTGCACCAGGTACACATATTATATTTTCACCTACTACAAAAATGAGTATCTTAAAATAAGAGAACAAATTTAACACCAGTGCTATGTACTAACAACTTTAAGTTACTCTCATCATTTGAATGATCAAAAATTAAGAACATGCAGATTTTGACTTTGTTTCCTTTAATTGAAAAAATATAGTAGCCAAATTTGCAATGCCTAAATTCTAGATGTGACATATATGTCCATCAACAGATGAATAAATACAGGAAATTTAGTATTTATGAACAATAGACTATTACTCCACCGTAAAGAAGGATAAACTGAAGTCATGTGTAGAAAACTGAATGCACCTTGGGACCATAACATTAAGGGAAACAAGTCTTACACACAGCTTAGATAGCACATGGTTTCTCTTCTACGAGAAACTCAAAATATAAAAAGCAAAATAACAGATTGATAATGAGAAGTTGGAAGATAAATCTTTTAACATGGGAAGAGCATCAAGAGGAGAGTAGGAGGTGAGGCAAAAGGAGTTGCAATGTGCTGTACACATGCACCAGCTCCCTAGGAGGAAGGTCATCATTATTTAATACAGACATCAGAGTAAAAATAAAGAGGAAAAAAAAGGAGAAGAAAACATTGCTTACCCTAAAAAAATGAACCCTATTGAATAAAAATATGATTTACAAAGAAAAACAAAATTTGTCTTCATGAAATTCAGTCTAGTAATCATATTACATGACAACACTCCCAACTTTTTTTTTTTTTTTTTGTATTTTAGGGAAGGGTCTACAGGGTGTTCAGGTCTCACTACTAGATCAGACTTGCAGAGATCTGCCTGTTTACAGCCTCCCAAGAGCTGGGATTACAGGCATGCGCCACCATGCCCAGTCTCAATGGCCCTCAGCAGGCCCTGGGGGCAGGGCCGACATGGCAGGCCCAGGGATTGAAGCCCTGGCTCCTGGGGCCTGCTTGCAGGCACTTTAATCTGTTGAGCTATTTGGCCAGCCCAACACTCCCAACTCTTTAGAGACATTAATGTTCAAAAAAAAAAAAAAAAAAAAAAAAGTCAAGAATACAGACAAAATGATGTTGTTTAAAAATTTTCTACATTATGCATTGACAAGAATGACCTTTACACAGGCTAAGTGGCAAACATTGTAAAGAGAGAAATGAATCTCAAGATACAGAAAAGTAAGAGTACTTGGTTACAGGAAACACTGTTAAACTTCCACATAGTGATATATTACATCTCAGGATACAAATGTAATACACTGTGCATTCACAAACCCAAGTAGATTACTACTGAGAAATAAAAAATAATGGATCAGGGAGATAGCTCACTGGACTAAGCGCCTTAGGCAAGCACAGCATTCCATCCCCAGCAACACATGCCCCCAGGTGCGGTGAGCCAGTGACCAGAGACTGGGTGTAGTTGTGCACGCCTATAATTCCAGCACCAAGGAGGCTGAAACAGGAGAATCACTGAGTCTGAGCTGCATATCAAATACATAAAACAAACAAACAAACAAACCAAAAAACCCTACTTAGGGAGACTTAGGGAGAAAATATCTCTTGTTTCCAAAAAGTGAACACTAGAAATTATTTTATCTATGTCCAATAAAATCCTAGAATCTTTTGTGGCCTGACAATATTTAGGAAAGAAAAGGGTAGACAACCCATACAACTCAAATAGGTTCATCAGGAGAAAGAATAGCCTTTATCATCACATCTCTAGCTACTCAATTTCATCTTCGTCTTCTTTCTATAAGGAAATTGTGATTAAATTAAGGTCTCAGTGTTTTGGATTGAGTGTTATTGTCTCCCTCCCTCCAAAAATGCATGTATTAAAGCTTAAATTTCTGGTGTGATGGTATTTGGAGACAGAGCTTTTGCCAATTAGGTCATGGAATGAAGCTCTAATGAGTGGGATTAGAATTCTTAAAAGAAAATGCAGAAAAGAGATAATCTTTTTCTACATACTTTCAGCATACAATAAGAATAGAGCCATCTGCTAAGTAGATAAAATGCCCTTAGCAAATAGCAAATCTTCCAGCACCTTGATTTTGGAATTTTCAACCTACAGAACTATGAGAAATAAATTTCTATTCTTGAAGTCACTCAGTTTGTGGCATTCTGTGATAGCAGCCCAATCTCGCTGAGACATTCATCTAAATGCTTCAGGATAATCTCTGCATCTCAGATTCTTTAAGCCCCTTTTGCTCTATAAGGTAACATTCACAGATTCCGGATTTGGATGCAGACATTTCTGCCAGGTATTACTCTGCAAAGCACAGTAGTGCTTAGTTAAGTATGAAGAAGAGCACTGTAGTCAGAGATGGCTCAGAGAGGCTACGCGGGGACTGAATCACGTGGGCCTTAAAGTTCATTGTAATAATCTCAGATGTTACCATGAGTCAAATGGAAAACTATGCAGAGACATAACACAATTACCACTACAAAGGACTACTCTAGCCTCTGTGAAGGGAAGAGACTACAGAAGGGTGTGATAGGTGCCAGGAAAACGCTGAGAAGGTGGCAAAAATCCAGGTGACAGGCAGTAATCTCACACTGGGCAGTATCAGTGGTCAGAGTGCCTGCAACCTAGAAATGCTTCAAAGAATAGGATTTTCTAGTAGATTCACTGTGCCAAGAGTAAGAGTGATTAAAGATGATTAACTTTTTCATTTGAGCAACTAGAAGAATTTAATTGTCATTAACACAAATGGAACTCCTATAGAAGGAGTAGGTTTGGAAGACAGCGGTGGTAGGATAAAGCCACATATTCTGCTTTGGACATGTTAATTTTAGTATAACTATTACTATCCAAGTAGAGATAACAAATAGAGTTGACTTTAAGAATCTGGAGATTTTTTTCAAAAGAAAATACTGAGCTACAAATATAAATGTACAGATTTAAATATGGAAACTATCACTGTATAGATGATATTATGAACTATTAGACTGGATGAGTAATTAAGGGGATGCTGAAGGTAAATAAGAAATGGTCAAGGACTGGATATAGGAGCAATTCTATGTTAAGACAGGGAGAAGAAGGTGAAAATAAAGAGGGACTAAGAGAAAATGATGGGACAAATGCAATTTCTTGGCAGGCAATTATAAGAATAAGTACCTTAAGGATGATGAATTGGCACCTGTGACATGGGAAATGAGCACTGGGAACTGGTTTCACCAACTGTGTGACCTGGGATAGACAGATAACTCCAAGTGGTAATCATCAAGAGAACATTGCCAGAGGTATATCCCAGGCAACACAATCTAAATGCAACACAGAGTTTTACATAATGCATAATCTGGATTCCATGCCTTCCTGTCTACCAAAACCAAAGACTGATTTCCAAGTCTTATTTGAATTCTCAGTAAGGCATAATTTAATTGACTTCTCCCACCTTGCAATGACCTCTGCTTGACTCTACCATTACCATTGCTGAAGAGTTATGGTTTGGGGGAAATACTAGTGAATTGTGCGCAAAGGAGAATATGATCATTTACATCTAATATCCTCCCCATCATCCTTGCACTCAGATCCAGTCTGTGCAGAGGCATTTGGATCATCGGTACACTACGCTCATTAGTAGACTCATCCATTGAGGACAGCAGTAGCTGAATGTGCTGCTAGGAGTCGGGGCCTAGTAGGAGAGGGATGCACGGTGTCGTACACCTGGAAGGGCACATTCTTGTCCCCACACCCTTTTCACTCTCTGCTTCTTGGCTACCATCATTAAGCGCTGTTCTCTGCCATGCCTCTCCACTATGTCATTTCTGACTAAAGCTAGCCAGCCATGGACTGAAGCTGGGGGCCAAAATAGACCTTTTCTCTACATTATGGGTGTCAGATTGTCCCAGCAATGGGAAAGTGACTAAGGCAATAATATGATTGCACTTTGACTTTGAGAAGAATTTATTGGCCCTGCAGAAAGGGTGACAGTAGCAATATCTCAGAGAAGAGACTGGAAAAAACCAAATGAGTGATGTAGAGTAGGTCAGAGATGAGAGGGAAAGTAGTGGTGAATAGGCGTTGGAAGTAGCGATGCTCAGGCAAGATCACCAGTCAGATGTGAGGAAATGGAGGAGGTGGCCTCACAGAGGACTGTCACAGTGCAAGTTCTCCTATTTCCTGAGTCCTCACTGACCTTGAAAGGCTAGGGCCAAAATGTTGGCTGTCCTTGTAGCCCTTTTTTTTCTTTAATTTTTGGTCTGCAAACTTAAGTTGTTAACCCTCCAGAAGAGAAGCTTAATGATATTATTACCCTATAACATAGGTAGTGGTGCTTAACCTATCTGTCTGACATCTTAGACGTAACATGGAACAGGTATTTTTCATCAAGTATTAATATGTTAAATTTTGAATCCTTCCAGAATATGAAGAAAAAAGATTAAAAAGATAAAAAATTAAAAAATAAGAATAAGCATTTACATATTTTTGTACAGAAATTTAGAAATCTAACAATATACAGCCTTATAGCAGGACAAAATGCTCAAGTCAACAACTGCAGACATTGATAGTCTTATGGAAAACTTGCTACTATTATGGACTATATTGGGATATTTTGCTGAATTCATGCACCTACAGTATTTAAATGCCAATGGAATGCCCTTCTCTGACAAAACTAACCAAGAAAGGGGGATACAAATGAACAACCATTTTGTATCTGTATACTCAAAATAGTTAGGATAGATATACAGCTCCATTGTCTTAATTCAACGAATAGAGAAGTTTGTTCTAATAGTGTTTGAGACAGGATATCATGTCTGCATCTTGTACAATGAATAATCACTAACACAATAATATGCAATGCATTAATTATTGAAACTGTCCTACTAATTATTTTTGAAACTGTCTCATTGCTATTTGTTTCTCAATAAAAATATTTTTTAAAAAGAGAGGACTATCACCTAGATAAGTAGGCAGTTAGTGGTCATGCATGGGAAAGATTTTTAAGAAGCTAGGTTCTTGGTTTCCATTTTCACAGGTTCTACATTTGTAGCAAATATCCAAAGATAATTTAATCCAGATATATGTGCAACATAACTTTGAAAAACATTAATATCAGAAAATAGCCATTCTCAATCTCATATTCTTTTTTAATTGTTTATTTATTTATTTATTTATTTATTTATTTATTTATTTGGTACAGAGTCTTGCTACACAATATGGCACATATGGTGCTGGGATTCAAACTTCAGATCCTTGCGCTTGCCAGGCAGATGCTGAAATTGCTGAGCTATCTCCCCAGCCTTCATCCTCATCTTATTGAGAAATATTCACTGAGTTCCTATGAAATACTGGACAAGACATCTGTGCCACAAAGTGGAAGAGACACACAGACAGACATTTTCCAATGCTGACTGTGAGATGTGTTTAGAAAACAGTAAAGGGCCCTGTGAGAATATGTAGCAGAAAAGCTATGTCTACTTTCATTCGATGAGGAATGCCCCTCAGAGAAGCAGGATCAGAAATGCGATCAGATGCCAGGAGTTAAGACAGTAAAGAAGAAATATTATGAAGAGTGAGAAGAAGCGCTGACACAGGACTTCCAGAAAGCTAGTACTGGGTATCAGGCGGCAGAAAAGGAAAAATGCAAAAGAGCAACCAGAGAAGTAAGAGGAGAACAGGGAGAGAAGATGTCCCTGAAGCTACAGCAGGAGGATGTGTGAGAAAGGAAAGGTGTGGTCAGCAGTATCCAGCTCAAAGATGAGTCCCGCAAAACTGGCATGGAGTGGTGACCCTATGCCAAGACACTGCAGGGCTGTAAAGGAGAGCTGTGACGGCGTAGAGGCTGACAGGCTGAATTCTGAGGCTGCCTTAGCTCTATCACTTACTATCAGAGAGATCTTTTTTTTTTTCTGTATTTTAGGGAAGGGTCTACAGGGTGTTCAAGGACTCACTACTAGATTGGATTCATAGTGATTCTCCAGTTTACAGCCTCCCTACTGCTGGGATTACAGACGTGCGCCACCATGCCCAGTCTCAATCACCCTCTCAGCATGCCCTGGGGTCAGCGGCAGCTTGGCAGGCCTGGGGATAGGACCCCTGGTCCCTGTGCCTGCTTGCAAGCACTTTAATCTGCTGAGCTATTTGGCTGGCCCTCAGTGAGATTTTTGAGAAGTCTCTACCTTCCTAGCTTCAGATACTACATTTGTAAAATTTAATCAAATGGGAGGTCCATTAGAACAGGGATTTTTTTTTAAACTGGGTTATTCCTTACTATATTTCTAGTACTCAGCACATCCCTGTCTTTTTCAAAACTACCAACGATATATTTATTGGATAAATAAGGATAGCAATTATACTATCTCACAGTGCTATAAGCATTAAGTGAGCTGATACAGATAAATTACTTAACAAATTATTTTCTGCCCTTTTAAATCATCTAAAAATGTCTCCTTCCCAGGATATTCTGAATAGGATTTCTCAACATTTCCCAAGTGAATCTCATGTACATCAAAATTTGGAATACATTAGTTTAGGAAAATTCACAGTCTATGATTTCTGCATAACCAAGCTGAAGATGTTTAAAGAGAGACAATTCAGGGAACAGGTGGAAACTGGTATGCAGCTGACAAGCCATGTGTCCAACATAATCATAAATTGAGTGTTCAATATTCAACGGTTGGCCCTGTAAGTAAGGTTGGTGTTTTCTTTATTTGGTGAATTTATCTTTGGAATTGTTGTCAAAATTAAGTAGTTTTTTTTTAAAACTTTTTCTGCTCAGGAGATATTAGTACAAAAGCTAAGAAATTGTCTCTGGCAAGTAATGTTTATGCCTCCAAATGATGGGCAAGGACAAAAGCCTTCACAGGTTGAAAATAGTGAATGAATTCTCTCTGAGCGCCAGTGGTAATCTGCAAAATGTTTCCCAAACAGTTCTGGAAACTATTTCTGCCACGAGATGAAACCAATTTAATTGTCATTTCTTCTGAATCTGATATAACTCTATGCAGCTTGGATTTGTTTTCTTGTTTGTTTGTTTGGTGGGTTCCTCCTTTATAGAAAGAAATCTTGCTGCTGTGAGCTCAAGTCAAGTAGTAAGTTTCAAATACAGTTCAATAAAGAAGACTAAGTCAATAATGAGAATGCTATGAGATTCTTTATGCAGCAGTGGTTGAAATTTTGGTTGGATATTTGATGCTTTCATTTAATTCAGAAAAGCATTTGAAGCAGTTAGGAAAGCACTGGATTGATTTTCAGTTTGAGAATCCCACATCCACAGAGCAACTCAAAAACAATTCAATAAAATTTTGCAAGCAAATTTTCTGCTCCACTAAGCAGATAAAATAGAGTTAGAAATGCATTCTGGACAAACGAGCGTTTTCTCCTGAGGGCCCAAGGCGTTCACACTGCAGGAAAAGGTGGACACAATCTGGAGTGCACTCACAGGGGGGATCCTGAATAGAAGAAGTGATTCTGAGGCAAGAGGAGGATGCAAAAAGTTAAAAGTGATTGTAAAAGAGAGACTAGAAAAGAAGTGATAGAGTGAGAGACATCCTTGATCAGAGATAAGAGATTCATAGAATAAGCAAACTAACTAACTATTGGGAACAGGTGAGAAGAAAAAATGAAATAATGGAAAAGAGAGTCCCCAAATAAGGAAGAAAAGAAATAAGAAGGCCAAATGATACAGAAAACTTTGGGCTAGGAAAAGAAGAAAGAAGTGTGAAAAGATGATAAAGATGTTTGAGGTCGGGGGTTTGGGAAAAGACAAGTCATGGCTTGTTTAAAAGGAGGAAAAGGAGTCAAACTTAGTATGTAATGGTTTCATTTAACATTTCCATGCGCGCATATAATGGACTCAGCCTCTGCAGCCCCACTTTTCCCTGTCTTACCCTCTCTCTGGCTCCCTTCCTCTCCCCTGATAGCCCCTTCTACTTTCCTGTCATGATTATTTTGCCTTCTCATCTCCACATGTGTGAGAAACATATGATACTTGTCTTTCTGAGCCTAGCTTATTTCATACCACGTAATCTTCACCTCCATGTTGATGATTTTTTAAAAGGTTGACAGCAAAAAAAAGCAACAGAATAAAACAAAAAAATTATCTGTAGATCACAGAGATTGGAATATTATGGTTAATTTATTACTGATAATTTTGAATGGGAAGTCTGATAAGAGTTTGAAGTAAGAACAAAGCAACTGATAATCACATTCATTGGCATGATAAACAAGTAATAAAACCCATTCCAAAAATCAGATCCTTGAACAAGATTAAACCTATTTTCAAGGAAGTCAATAAATATTACACCTTAAATTACTTATGATATTAAATAAACACACTCTATAAAAGAAGTTTGATACATACTATAATAATGCGGAGGTATAATACATATAACATATTGAATATATACATACATATATATTATGCTAAGAACATATCAAGTTTATCATGAAATACAGTAATTCTGGAATATAGTCTGAACATGTTCATAAAATTATGTTCATACATCTAATATACATCTTCAACTGGGACTCAGTGACCTAGAACATACTAGATTTAAACTAAGATCAGCTGTGGCCTACAAACTTTTAAATAATAAGTACAATTTACCATTTGCTATGGTTTAAGTGTCCTCTCCCAACCCATGATGACACTGAATTGCCACTGTGATGTATTCAGGAATGGGCTGACGAGGTAGTGAGCAGGCCACAAGGGCCCTGTCCTCATAAATGGACTTGCTCCATTATGGCTGGAGTCAGACCACTCATGAGCAGGTTTTTGAAGGATGGAATTTGTTTCCCACTTTATTTTCCTTCTACACTATCTTACCCTTCAGCTGTCTGCCTGGGATGATGCAGTGTGAAGGCCTTGACAGATGTTGGTGCCAAACTCCTGCACTTCCTGGCTTCCAGCAGCATAAGCCAAATAACTTTTGTTGCTTATAAATTACTCAGACTTAGATATTCTGTTGTAGCAACACCAAAGCAACAAAGACATTGTTAATGCGCAATGTCGTTAGTCTTGACAAAACAATACCAAGACTCTGATACATAAAAACATATCATAGAACCAAGGACATTGAAAAATCTCTTAGAATGTTCCATATAAGATGAGATTTCTGAAATACTTGTTAATAATATTTTAGTTATAAGAATTTACCTGGGAAGAAGTATATGTTTTGATTTGGCAATTCTCATCAAAAGTACTACAGATTATTTGGTTTTAGAACCCTCATTACTTCTAGTATTTTAGAAGAAAAAAAAAATAAATCTTTGTGATTCACAAGTGTCCTTTGGAAAATCATGAATAAGTTTTCAGTAGTAAATAAAGCCAGCTGTAATGTAAAATATGTCCCAAATATTTTACTTTATATTTCTATAACCAATGGTTTAATTTTATCATTTAAAAAGATTTTCATTCTGATTTTTTGAATTCTTCATGCTTTATTATATTGGAAGATGGATAAAGCATATAATCAAGTTCAAACTAAGATTTTTAAGAATGATCATTAGTTTAAGTATCTCTGAGATCACTTTTCTATTGATTTATCTTGTGGGTATTTTTTTGTTTTTGTTTTTTGTTTTTTTGTGGTGGAACTGGGGATTGAACTCAAGCCCTGGTGCTTGCCAAGCAAGCATTTATTCTACTGAGCTAACTCCCCGGCCCACCTTATGGGTGTTATCTCTCACTCAACTCCACCACAGAACTCCCTAAGGTAACAATGACAATCGCTATATATCCTGACATAGGGTGTCCTAGTGACTCCAAGTATGTGTTTGTTATACTCAATGGAAACACCATGCATGTTTCATGGGTGAGGTCATGGGCCCTGAGCATTGTGCAGTGTGAAGGACAGTTCTACAAAGTCTGTCTTACTCAGAATGCCAGATCTATTTTGGAGAACATCTATGTGCTGTTGAGAAGAATGTGTATTCTGATGTTGCAGTGTGGAACACTCTGCAGAGAGCTACTGAGTCCATTTGTTCAAAAATTAGTATCAGTTCTGATACTTCTTTGTTGATCTTTTGTCTAGTTGATCTGTCTGTTTGTTACAGTGGGGTATTGAAGTCCCCCATTTCAATTGTGTTAGTGCTTACTTGATTTTTCATGTCCATTTAAATTTATCAAGTTGTGTGAATTGATATTTGTTGCATGTATATTTATGATTGTTATGTCTTCCTCTTCTATTGCTCCATTTACGAGGTTGTAGTGACCTTTGTCTCTCTTGATCAGTCTTGGCTTGAAATCTACTTTGTCTGCAAATAAAATAGTAGTCTTACATTTCTCTGTAGGAGGCTGGCTCCTTGTTCTCTAAAGAAAATCTTTTTCAACCCTACCAAAACCTAATTCTATAAACAGTAAGTCCCTAACTCATAAAAAAGTTTTCTTCTGAAAAACTGTCCATAAGTCAGATTTGTTCATAAGCCACTAAAGTGAATCTTCTATAGCAGTACATCTGTAAAATATTGCAACTTGAATGTTCGTAAGTTGGACACTGACTATAGCCGCCACAGCTACACCCCAATTTGTGTATCTTCTATGGATCAGTAGAACAGAACAGAAGATGCATAAACAAACCAGGACACACTCAGCCACCTGATCTTTGACAGAGACCAAAAACATATGCTGGAGGAAAGACAGACACTGCAGCAAATGATGCTAGGAAAACTGATTGTGCACATGCAGCAGATTGAGGCTAGACCTATGTCTCTCACCATACACCTGCCCAAAAATCAAAATGGTCCATGGTTCTAGATACTATAGCAGAAATACTTAACCTGCTGAAAGATACAAACAGGTAAAACTTTTGAAGTCACAAGTGTAGGCAAGGATGTCCCAAATGCGCAAAATTAAAGGCAAGAATCAACAAACAGGGCTATAGCAAATTAAAAAGCTACACAGCAAAGGAAACATTCATTCTGTTTGATAATTTCATTCTGTTTATTGATACAGTTTAGATATACATAATGATAACATTCATCATAGGGAATTTGTACCTTTATGTGATTTATCTTCCTTTCTTTTTTTTCCCTTTCTGCTCCCCTCCCTTCAACACCTCTTCCCTTCCTTAATTACGAAAGCTTTGTTTTTATTTTTTCCTGCCCCTTTCTTCCTTTCCCCTTCCCCCACCAACATTCCCTTCCCCATTTGAATATTTTCTTCCTATTTTCCAATATCTAGTACACATTTTGCTTCTTATTTATATTTTCAATTTCTCGAAACAGAGATATGGTGTGTTATTTAAACATGTGTCCTATCGCTTCTTGGCCTTTTGGCTAAGATCAAGTGTTAAACATGTGTCCAATTCATTTCAGTTAAGAGTGTGTTCTCAAGAGCTATCCATCTAGCTAGAAATATCTCAAGCTTATTTTTCTTTACAGCAGAGTAGGACTCAATTATACAAGAAAAGAAATCCCACACCTTCTCCATCCATTCATCAGCTGATGAGCATTTGGGCTATTTCCAAGCTGTAGTGATTACAAACTATGCCACTATTAACTTGAGTATTCATCTATCACTGTGGTGTGATACTTTTAACTCTTTTGGGAAGATGTTGAAGAGAATAGCTGGGTCAACTGGAACCTGTAGTGTTTGGTTTTTGAAGAATCTCCATACTACTTTCTACAGTAGTTACACCAGTCAACATTCTTAATAGTGGAGAAGGGCTTCTTTCCTCCTCCAGGCTTGGAAGCATTTGTTATTGGTTGATTTTTTGATCCTAGCCATTCTGCCTGGGGTGATATGGAATGTCAGTGTTGGTTTTATTTTTCCAAAATTTTATTGATAAACAGCAATGAGACAGTTTCAAATCAAATCGGAAGTACAGTTTCAACAAATAACACACTGCATATATTCTTCTTAGTGGTTAATTGCTGTACAAGATGCGGACTTGAGATCCTATTTACAAACACCATTAGAACAAATCATTCTATTCATTAAGAGAATGCAACTATATATCTATCACAACCACTTTGAATACACAGATACAAAATGGACATTCATCTGTATACCCTATTTTTTCTAAGTTCTGTTATTGAATATTATAGGTATGTAAACTCAGCAAAATATTCTAAAAGAGTCCAGTAGACCATAATAGCCATGGGCCTTCTGTTTAACTGGCAATGTCAGAAATTATTGACCTGACAGAACCGGGGATTGAACTCAGGCTCTTGCGCTTGCCAGACAAGCACTTACTCTACTGAGTCATCTCCCCAGCCCTAGCATCTTTAAATGACCAGTGATTTTTAACATTTTTTAATATTATTTATTTGCTCTTTCTACTTCTTCATCTGAGGAGAGTGTATTCATTTCAGATGCCAATTTTTGGATTGGGTCTTTAATTTTGGGGTCTGCATTTTTGAGTCATTTATATTAGTACTCTGAGAAACAGCTGGCAACACTTTTTCCCATCCTGTGGGGTGTCTCTTCACACTATTATGGTTTATTTTGCTGTTCAGAAGCTTTTTAATAGATTAGTTACCAGTTCCTGATTCTTTCTGATATTTCCAGTGCTATCAGGGTTTTCTGAATTTTTCTATTTTAATATTTAGATCATTGATTCATTTTGATTTTAGTTTAGTGCATAGTGAAAGATATGGTTCTTCACCATGTGGAAGCCATGATATATTAAAGAGGCAATCTTCCTGTTAAAGTGTTTGATCACTTATTCAACAATAGTTCAGCATGTTTAGAGTTGTTTCTGCATCTTCTCATCTGTTCTCTCAATCTTTCAGGTCTTTTTTCTAGTATAACTTCAAATTGGAGATTGTGATGTCGCCTGTCTTGTATTTGTTGTCCAGAATTGCTTTTGCTATCCTAGGTTTCTTCTGATTCCATATAAAATTTGGGATTATTTTCTCTAATTCTGTGAGATACGCTATTTTGCGATTGCACTAAATCTGTATAACAATTTTGGGAATATGATTATTTACACTATACTGGTTCTTCCTACTCAGGAACAAGGGATATCTTTCCATTTTCTAATATTCTCTTTAATGTTGTTTTTCAGGATTCTATAGTTGTTTATGTAAAAGTCTTAGCTCCTTCATTAGACTGATTCCTATGTATTTTGGTTTTTTGGATGCAACTGTGAAAGGGAAGCTATTGCTTTTTAAGTGTTGACTTTGTATCCAGCTACACTACTGAATTTGATTATAAAATCTAAAAATCTTTTGGTGGAGTTTTTAGGGTCTTCTATATAGAGTAGCATGTCATACACAAATAATAATTCAACTTCTTCCATTCCTATCCTTATTCCTTTTATGTCTTTTTCTTGTTAACTGTTCTTCCTAATGTTTCCAGCTATACTGAATAAGAGTGGTGATAGGGGCCATCTTTATCTTGTTCAAGATTTTAGAGGAAAAGGTTCCAGTTTTTATATATTAGTATGATGTTGGCTATTGGCTTGTCATAGATGACTTTTATCACATTAAAATAAAGACCATCTTTTCCAATTTTCAGTAAGGCTTTTTATCATGAATGGGCATTAGACTTTGTCAGACACTTTTTCTGCATCTTTTCCAGTGATCATATGGATTTGTCCTTGGCTCTGCTAATATGACATATTACATTTATTAATTTATGTGTGGTTTTAATTTTAATCTTTGATCCAGTGTTAGAACTAGGTCCAAAAATACAGAGAAGAACTTGGCAAGAGTGAAACACACTGCACTGAATGCTAGCACTGCCATTCAGTGTTGAAAATTTTAACAAACAAAATGCTACAAGATGCAGTGAAACAAACAAAGGCTTAAATGAAATGCTCTTTTTGTTGTTTTCTTACATAACATAGAATGTAATCACATCAGTTTAAAACAGAGAGATTTGACATAGCATCTCTGTGATATCAGAAGATGACAAAGAAAGATGAACCCTTTGAATGATAAGCAAAAGCAATAAGCAGTTAATCACGGAAGCAAGTCCATAAACTTTGAGCACAGCTTTTCACATTTTCAAAAGTCCTCAGAGCAAAAGCATATATAATTATGTTCAATAATCAATGTTTTATGGCTGCAAATTTTTAACATATTCTCAACCTTGTGCAAATATGACCATTATCTAATTCCAGAAAGTTTTCTCACCTCAAAAAAGAAACATCTGTTCCATTACCAGTTCCTTAACAGCTGCAGATTTACTCACTTTCTATGTTTTTAACTATTTGGGGCATTTCATGTAGTTAGAATCTCAACACATGTGGCTTTTGTGTCTCGATTCTTCCACTTGGCATTTCTTTACAAGGTTCAACTATGTTGGAGCAAGTATCAGTACTTTGTGGCCAAATAATATTCAATAGTATGGATACATCACATTTCATTTATTCATCCATTGACAGATACTTGAGTTCTTAAATAATGCCACTATGAAGATTTGTGGAAAACTTTTGATGTGAACATATATTTTGAATATTCTTGATAGAAACTAGTCATGCAGTTTCTGCATCCTATGGTAATGCTGCATTGAAGTTTTAAAGAAATACAAAACTGTTTTATACAGAAGCTGTAGTATTTCAGATTCATACCAGCAATGTTTGATTCAGATATACACACGTTCTTGTCAACACTAGTTATTGTGACTTATAACCATTTTTTGTGTGAAATGGTATCATGTTATGTTGTTTTATTGTATCCCCAATGACTAATTTTAGTGAGTATTTATTCATTTATTTATTGGCCATTTGTGTACAGTTTTTGGAGAAATGTCTAGTCAGATTATCTGCTTATTTTTAATTATTATTTTATTATTAAGTTTACTAAATACTTTAGGAACTATCTTCAAGCTGACTTACTAAAACATAGTATTCCTATCAAAATATTTTCAGAATAATAATTTAGTTGAGTTGCATATACATTTCAATTTTCATAATCAACCACTTGTATAAGTTTGGGAAGTATATGCCTAAATAAAATTTAATTTATTTTCATATTATTTTTAAAATTGATAAATTAGAGAGAACATTGATTTTGTACTATACCAAAAGTTTTGAACTATTTTTACTTATAAGATTCATCTTAATTATGTGAACCTTGACTCTTAAAATATTTCTAAGCTGATTTTCTGGAGGACTACTTTTTAAAAATCAGCACTTTGAAAATATTGATTCAAAGTTTCTATTTTTCTGGTATCTTAGGGATACTCAATGTACATATATTAATCTTTATAAACCAACAGGAACAGAGTCTTTTAATTAGTCTCTTAAAATAATTTTTATAGTATCTTCAAGAGAGAGAAAAATATTATACATTCATTCAATGAAAGATAAAGCTCCTTACTGATTATGAACATATAGCTTACAAATCAATATATATCTTACATCTTCAATTCTATCATTTTAGTCAGAGGTAAAGAGTAATACAGAATCACCAAAACTCACCACTGCAGATATTAAAGAACTGTTCTCCTTATTTATAGAATGATACTCTGAAATAATTTGAATCTCAAATTGGCAAATAAACAAAGAAGACAAATAACCAGAATGTCTATATTCTATCATTCAGGAAAGCACATATCTCCATAAACCACAAACCCATTTAGAGAAATTACCAAATTATCAGATCAAAAACCAAATTCACAATCATTATTACCATAAGTGATGTGCAGTGTTTTGACCAACACTATTAAAAAGATCAGATGAATTAAAGTGAAGAGTTTAATTGAGCAAAGAAAAATTTGCAAACCAAATAGCCCTCAGAACCACAAAGTCAGAGAGCTCTGTTCTACAATATGCAAAGGCAAAAAGAATTTATGGGCAGAAAATTCAAGTGTGTACAGAAGCACCTTGGTATTTGGCTCATATGAAATGCAATGTATACACACCTATAATATTCAAATAACGGAACTTAACAAAAAAAGGGGATACAGATGAATGCACATTTTGTATCTGTGTATTCAAAGTGGTTAGGATAGATATATGGTTACATTCTCTTAATGAATAAAGTGATTTGTTATAATGGTGTTTGTGAATAGGATATCATGTCCGCATCTTGTACAGCAATTAACCACTATGAAGAATGTATGAAATGTGTTAATTATTGAAACTGTCCTACCAATTTGATTTGAAACTATCTCATTGCTATTTGTTTATCAATAAAATTATGGGAAAAAAAGAAAAGAAACACAATGTAGTCATCTGCACACCTGATTGCCTGAAAGTCAACCTCCGTGATTGACCTGGAGTGAGCTTTTTGTTACAAAAGTACACTCTTGGGCTTTCAGTTAGTCCAGCCACTAACTTACATTTCAGTTTATTATGTAAGGATCCAAAATACAAGGACATGTTTAGGCCAAATTAAACAATAAAAAAACAGATAACAAAAACAAAAGATGAACTACTGAAGAGGAAATTTTTAATAAAAGAACAGAAACCCAGTAAAGTTCTATGGCCATTTCAGTCTACTTTAGCAAACCAAGAGAAGACTTGTCTGATGGAATGGAGCCTATGATGGGCTTCATTTCTAGGGATGAAATGTACTCCACCCTGTCAGAGCTGGGAGGCATCTCAGTGGGACCTCCAAATGGTTAGAAGATAATTTCTAAAAATAAAGCCTTTCATACAAATGTAAAACCAATGGGTATAAATTGTCCAATTTAGCTATTAATTAAATTATGTACACAGGAAATATATTACTACTAGTTCAAAGAAGAAATCAAAGAACCACAAATTTATGTGGATGAAAGAGACAGTAATTTTAAAAATAAAAGCAAAATTGGTATTTTTTTAATACTCAGAGGGAAGATCATTCCCCCTACCAGGTATAAGTTATTCAGATGAGTACAACAAACAAAAATATTAAAAGGAGAAAATTACTCTATAATTAATTTCTTAGATTTATAATATTTTGAAATAGACTACTCAAATGCAACACTATATATCCCTACAGAGTCAAACAGTCTTGGTAACCTGTAGTAATTCATTTTAAAAGGTCTAGTAATTATTTTTGCTTATTTCAAACTCCTAAATTTCTCCTTACAAGATTAAGTACAGTGTTTAGAAAGACTAGTGTTTAATAACAGTAAAAATTGGAAAGTTTTTTTAGAATCATTTAGCTTTTGGTGGCAAATCAAATCCTCACATTATTTATGGTGCTGTCTCATATGATTTTCATTTATTTGACCCTGTAAGTAACATAATTAAAGTTCTTCCTATCAGCATTTTTTATGCTAACTTCTGAGTCTATGCTTTCTACAAAATATACTCTTCTTCTGATTGCTACTTTTGGAGGGGTGAAAAAGAACCCGTATTTGTTTTGACTATGTGGTTATATTCAATACAACTGTGATCTCCAATTCCTAAAATTCTACTGCTTAAATGTAAACACATTCCTTTAGCTATTAGTTTTATTTGTTCTTCCCTAAAAGTTAGTAAATTTTAAAGAAATTTGTATTTGGGGGATTTTTTCAACTCCACTAATTTAATTCTTCCTTATGATACATTGGAGCCAATCTCACAGTCTCTAGAATAAATTGTTTATTTCACTTTCTGAAAGACAAAAAAATCTACCACCTCGTTCATTTCTATATGCTTTTTCTCTGTTCTTTCTGCACCAAGAGAACATATTGCTCTCTCTACCTTTCTCACTGTCCAACCTGTCCATCCTGACATGAATTCCATCCTTCCTGATTCCATCCTGTCCATCCTGCCTGATTCACAATAGCTGTCTTCTTCTTTAAAAAAAAATATTTGATACAGGGTCTCACTATGCAGTTCAGACTCCTATTGATCCTCCTGTTTCAGCCTCCCCATCAGTGGGATTACAGGAGTGTACCACCTTGCCTGGTTTTGGAGGCCAGCACTGAAGAAACAAACACAAGGGAAGAAAAAGACCCAGAACATCTACTGAACACTGAAAGAGATAAAAACTAAAAGGTTTTCAAGAGACTAGCATGCCAACCTGAGGAGCCTGAACATTGCTCTCTAGCCTGTCCCAATGTGATGAAGGAGAATATGCTATGAGCAGGACGCCTTTGTCCATTGTTCCTCTCTATGCCGGGGCTGCTTCTTCTCCCACTCCTCAGCACCCCCTTCTCTTGGTATGGTTGGCTTCTACTCATACTTGGATTAATAGTCTACTTCCTTAGGACTACCCAAATATATGGTCCCCAACTGGCTCTTTAACTTTCTGCCACAGGGTTTCATTTGTTTCTGTAGAGTTCATTGAACTACCTGGTACAACAATGTAAATTCTTTCATCTGCCCAGCACTTCTGCCAGCACCAAAATTTACAGAATTAGAGACAACTTTCATAATGATATTGATCAAGAAGAGGTCCAGACACAGGTGAACACTGACTTTTTAAGCAGACAAGAGAGAGAAGGAGGGAGAGAGAAAAGGAGGGAGGATTGAAATCCAGACCCTGTGAAAGAGAAGAGCAGGAGAAAAGTGTTCTAGATACCATGGGAAAGGAGTGTTTCAGACAAGAAGTGAACAGCCTCAGAAGCTGTCCAATATGAAGAGGGTTGAGAATAGAGTGTCACCACCAATCTTTGAAAGAAAGTTTCAGCCAGGTGGTAAAAAAGGAAAGCAAATTGTCAGGAATCAAGAGTCTGCTTTGGCCAGGTGTGCTGGCACATGCTTTAATCCCAGCACTTGGCATGCTGAGGTCAGACTATCCCAAGTTCAAGACTTTCTTGGAATTCATAGTAAGACCCTGCCTTAATAAAACAAAACATGTGCTTTGGAGTTCCTGCAAAACAAAAATCAAAGATGAGAAATGGCTTGTATTTAAGAATAGTGTTGGTGAGGAGAAAAAGACCAGAGGCACAGAAGGCAGTAAGGACAGATAATATGTTGAAGAACATGCTTGGGAAGAAATCCTCAGTGATGGATTACCTGGGAAACTTCAGAACATTCCTCACAGAACTGCCAAGACATAGAAGGCAGGAACCCAACTTCACATTTGTTATTCCCTTAGGTTTGAATCATTGTAGAAAGCCATAAAAGAGACCTGATAATTGCAATATCTATGCCAGTAAGACACTGAGGAGTGAACATAAGACCAACTGCAGTGCAAGGGTTGCCTGAACTACAAACCCCCAACCGCACCCACCTCACTCTTCCACATAGTTTAATAATTCACTCCATGTCAGTGCCTTGAAAATGAAACTTTTATCTTTGAATCCATCTATAAACTACAGGGCTCTAACATCTAGGAAAAAGGGTTCCCAGATGTTAGGGTTCTAATATCTAGGAATAAGGATTTATAAAATCTTCCCCCATCACATTGTTGAATTTCTGATCTGGAAAGAACAGTAAAAATTATCTAATATAAAAAATGGACCCACAATAATTTCTGACATTGCCAGTTAAACAGAAGACCCAATGCTATTATGGGCTACTGGACTCTTTTAGGATATTTTGCTGAGTTTACACACCTATAGTATTCAATGATGGAACTTAGAAAAAATGGGGTATACCGATGAATGTCCATTTTGTATCTGTGTATTCAGAGTGGTTGGGATAGATATATAGTTGCATTCTCTTAATGAATAGAATGATTTGTTCTAATGGTGTTTGTAAATAGGATCACAAGTCCACTTCTTGTACAGCAATTAACCACTAAGAAGAATATATGCAGTGTATTATTTGTTGAAACTGTACTTCCGATTTGATTTGAAACTGTCTCATTGCTATCTGTGTATCAATAAAACTTTGAAAAAAAAAATGGACCCAAATCAAGGATGGCATCTTCCTCTAACTGTAGTTTCCTTTCTTTCTCTACATGGTAGTATTTCTTTTGATAACATTCTCTCTTCCACTAAAACATGACAAAGGCATATGAGCCAATATGTAGCATTTCTCATCTTCCCATTTCCAAATGCTTAACTGGTTTAATAATTCACTCCATGTCAGTGCCTTGAAAATGAAACTTTTATCTTTGAATCCATCTATAAAACTATTCTTTTCTCCTCCCACTAACTAAATGGAACTTCACTTATCACTCATTTTATGGACCTTATCTACTCTAGGAGAAATTTGATCAGATAACCTGGTCCTTAAGAAAGCAGAGGAAGATAACTAGGAATGGCTTCAATTGTTTGAGAACTTCTCTTTGATCTGAAAATTTTAGGATAGTTGTAGGATGTCTCTAGGGTCTCTTGAATTTTTGATGGTTCAGGAAATGTTTACCTTGGCCTCAGAGTCTGGAGAGCCCTTTGTATAACGTGCTTGCTGGCTCTGATCCACAGAATGATTTGAAGATGAGCTTAGTCCCTAGTCAGAGACTGCACATTCCTACTTTAATATTGTGATATAATATGACAGATTTATACTTTGTTCTGACATAATGAAATGCAAAGGGATGAAGTGTTTTATTTACACAGTAACTCTTATTTCAACAATTCACTGGCTGTTGTATAGGCTTTCTTGGCTTCCTCACAAAGGCTGCAAGTATCCTGGGGAGCCTTGCAGAGCAGCCTCCCAAGCTTAGAAAGACCAGAGCACTAGGCCATGAAGTCAGGAAGGAATAAAACAAATATAAACAAAGAAAGAGCCAAAACCAGAAACCAGGAGACCTGGGCAACGTCCATTCCCCAAAGGCATCTCTGCTACTAAGGTGTTCTTTCTTTTGTCTGGATGCAGGAGCCACAAAGCAATGTGAATTGAATGAATTTTTTTTGAGGTTCATCATTCGCTCAACAAACACTATTCATCATTTCTTTGGTGAATGTTGTTTTCCTCCAGCAAGTGTAACTTCACATGTACAAACACAAAAAAAGATAGTGTGGCATTCAAGCCAAGGCAATTTTGTGAAGAAACAAGGCAAAAAGATCAATTTAATACCACTGAGTCCTCTAGCAGACCTGCCAGATAATAGGGAGAGAGGCAGAGAGGAGATTAATCCAACTTATACTGGGACAGTTGAAGAACATTTTAGTGATTCATTTTAAATACAAATCATTTCAGTATCATGAACCTGAAACTAGATCTATCAAAGGAGCTCGGTTGGCTTTCAAGGTAGAGAAGGTAGGAAAAGCTTGCTGCTTTCCCTTAAATGGGCACTCAAGCTATCATAACGGAGGGTACCAGAGTTCTTGGCCACAGCTCTTCAGGAAACTTGAAAAGCACGTGAGTGCAGCTGAGATATGTTGGCAGGATAGCTCTGTCCTGAGAGAACCACCAGGATGGGCACATGGCTAACAGGAGACACCCTATATTAATGAGCAAAGTATATCCTCCAGGATGGGCTTCCTGGTGAATTCAGGTAGAAGCAAATGGATGAAAACACAAAGCAAAACTAAAACACTATCACTATCACAGGCAGGGTTGGGAGTGAAAACCAAAAAGGAGCTTCAAGTTCCCCTGATTTTTTTAACTATTACCTAGGGATGAGTCCTGCTGATGCAGATGAATATCAAGAGCTCCCTGCAGCCCCAAAAAAGCCATTGTCCCTTCCCAGGATGGTCAGGAGTGGGACGAAGACTAGCTTTTCAGGTCCAAGTATGCAGCTTTCTCTTGTGCTTGTGCTCATCAGGACTATTTACTATCATTTCAGTGTGTAAAAGCTGTGTGAAACTCTTTCATGGGAGAGCAAAACATTAATTAACTCAGGGCTTTCTCAGTGAGCTTCCAGTTTTAATTTTCATTTTGATAAAGGGTCTAAGTAATCTCTGTTATCCAGGCTGTACTCAAAGTTTCAATCCTCCTGCCTCAGCCTTGCAGACAACTGGGATCACACATGTATACCTCCGTACCTGGTTTTCCCCTAGTCAGTAGGGAAGAAAAAGTAGACTTCCTTTAAAATCCTGCTGCTCAAAGTGTGGCTGAAGTGTCATTCTCATCAGCCTCACAAGGAGTGCAGGAGAACCCAGAATCACAGGACCCAGCCTACTGCCTCAGAGCTGCCTTATGAGACCCCCAAATGACCTATAATAAGCAGGTTGAGGTTTGAGAAACCCCTAGACCAATGTGATGTTTGAACACTGAAATTACTGGGGAAGTTTTTTTGTTTTGTTTTGTTCTGTTTTTAAATGATCCCACTCCTCAGAATTCTGCTTTTAATGCTCACACTTCCTAAGTGATTTCAGATGTGCCAACTGAGTACCGCACTTGGAGGCCCTCTATTCTCTATGTCTATGAGCGCCCCTGAAATAGCAGCAGACGGGTGGGGGGGTGCTTCTAATGCAGAATGAACATAAAGAGCTCCCAGCAGCTCCATAAAACCACTACTCCCTCCAAGACAGGAGTAGGACAGAGACTGGCTTCTCTGGTCCAGGTACGCAGCTCTTCGTGCACATGAGCTCATCACGGCTAGTCACTGTCATTTCAGTGTGTGGAAGCTGTGTGGAAATCCTTCGAGGGAGAGCACAACATTAAGCTGAGAATGGTTTATGCCTGCTTGTTGAGCTCATTTACTGACTTATTATTTGCAATTACAATCGGGGCCTTAGGGTGTAGAAGGTAGTAGAGAGCAAAAAAAGTTAAGAGCCTCAAATTGGAAAAACGAACAAATCAAAAACGGAGAAAAGTTACCCAAAGGAAGCAGCACCCAGCAAATCCCTGCCATGAGTCAGCACTAGGGAGGCCCAGCCCCTTGCAGGGGAGCCTGATTAAGGCTCAGGCTCTGCAGCTGGAATGGGCTGGGCTGGGCTGGGCTAGGCTGGGCTGGGCTGCTGCTTCTCCCAAGACCAAGTCTTAATAGCAACTTGCCTTCCTCAGCTGCCTAAACTTTTTTTTTTTTTCTTGTGACTGAAGAGTGTCACCTTTTGCTCACTCCCAAGCCCTCTCCCCCACCCCCTCCAGACAACGTGTGTAGGGAGCAGGGCTGCTGTGCGCCACCTCCTTCACCTCCTCGGGTGACTGCTGGCTGGGAGGAACTTTCAACTCTTCTCTTTGTAAAGCTATGAACTTCCTCGAGAAGCCCAGGAGCCAGACAGCTGCTTTTCTGCCTCTTTGCTGGCTCCTTTTGAAGCTTCTGCAACCAGGGCACAGCCACCTTTACAACAACCGCTACGCTGGGTAAGTGGAGCAACTTTCATGCCCTGCCTGGCTTTGATTGGGATGAGGGGGCCGGCTTGATCCCGCATGCCTCCTCCTGCCTTGTGTCCTCTGTGTGGATCTGCACACATTCCCGGCCCCTTGTGTAAAGTGTACATGCAACTCCCAGCTCTTTGGTTTGGCTCCCTGAGAATGTGCAGTGAGCAAAGTCTGGCTTCTCATACTTTTTATGTGTGCCAACCTCTGCTGAGAACCCAGTGTTGAATGGAATTCTGTCTGTAGGATAGCTGTGGCCAGTATTTGCAAAATTTGTCTTGGTTGGCGCTCAGCATGAAGGATGCTGTAATACCACGTGAATTATGACCTGAAAATTAAAGCCTCTCCTTTAGAATTGTGTGCAGGAATGGTGGGTTGAAATTCACCCATGATTCATTTAAGAACTGAGTGTGACTTTTTTTTTTAAATGCGTGTTAGTCTTCAAAGTGATTGTTAGGAACATTTTCAAATCTGAGCCATACAAATAACTCAACTCAAAATAAGCAGAATATAAGTAGCCAACCATAAAATTGTGAGTATTTTTTATGAAGGAAAAAAAAAAATGTTTTCTCCCCTCTTTAGGTTAGTGTGTTTTGTATATGGATTTCTTAAGGAGGCCCAGGGCTGGGTAGAAAGCTGTGTGTTACAATGCTTGTTCTTGTTATCCTGAAGGCTTACCATGGTATAGACAGCATGTGCTGGGCTAGGACTTGCAGGGGGCTGTTCTTTGAACCTAGAAATGATAGAATGCCTGCATTTTGGAGGTGGAAGAGCCTTAAACAGTTTCTCTAGCTCAGTTGCTTAAAACACAAGAGGAAAACCAGTGTTTCAAGTCTTTTTTTCATAAAAACAGTCTATCAATCATCAGTTGTGAGAAGCTTTCATATGTATTTGGATTGTAACCTGGTGGTACCCTATGTCTTAAGGAAAAATTGTTCTTTCTAGGAATAGTGTAGAGAGGAGTTTATAAATGTGACAAGAGAAACGACAATTGTTTCCTTCCTCTCCAAAAAAAAAAAAAAAAAAAAAAAAATTGGGCCCTTCCTTTAGTGGTTGCCTGAATATAGTGAAGACAAAGGAAAATTTAAAACACATCCTCAGTTTTGGAGGATGCAGGATGGGCATCAAGGTGTTGGTAGAGCGAGGAGTTGTAGATGGTAATACAATCCCAAATATTTCTTCCCTGGTGTTCTTGGGAGCAACAGTAGGAAATTAACATCTGAGGGCTGCTTTCTAGTCTCCTGAACACAAAAACTCCAGGCTTTATATCCTTTTATTTTTACCTCCCTTGAAAATGTGGGATAAAAAGTCCATGTTTAATGCAACCTGAGGTTGTGGAAGAGTTAATTCTGACTCTCCTGGCTGACATGAGGCCACAGGAGAAGCACATATCACAGTTAGATGTGCTCCTGTGACATAGGACTTTGCTCCTACACTCAGCTGTAGCCCTGTCCGTAATTATCTCAGTGTGCAGTGCCCCTTGGTGATGACGAGGCCTGCTTCAGCCGAGCGGGTATGCACCCTCCCTAAGCATGCACTGGAGAGGAAATGAGGCCAGTGGCAACATCTTGTCCAGACAGAATTTTCAGCAACAGGATCCCTGCTGGAGGAGGCTGTTCTACCTTCTCTTTGTTCTGCACTGAAAATAATAATTGCCATTTTCTCTTTGGCTGCCACATAATAAGACAGTCCCAAATGTATCAATTACTAGGTGTCAGAACAAAGAAAGAAAATAAAATGAAACAATCAGAAGCTGGAGAATGGAGCCTTACCTGTCTATCACAATAGAAGGCTAGGGCCTCTTGAAAACCAAAAGTGTCTGAGTGTATACACCATTAAAAGTGAGACTTTAATGTACCTTCATGAGATAGATGTCATTCTTCCATTACCAAAGGCAGATATGCTACTCACATTTGGGAGTGTTTTGTTTTGTCTACTTAGGAAACTATTTTTCGCATGTCTAGATTTTTAGAAGGCAAAAACCTGATGGGAAGATATGGTGGCTGGCATTTAGCATTTTCTTTGACTGGTTGTACCCATTCAGCTATTCTCACCCACTTCATTTTTATCCCTGAATAAGTTTTCTTTTGATTTTCATGTTAATAATTATGTGGAAACCCTACTTCTTACATTCATGTAAATACATTTGGTAGGCCCTGATTGAATTCAATAATATTTAATTATCATTTGCAAGACCCTGAGCATGAATAAAAAATAAGTCAGGAAATCTAGCACACCTCCAGAGACATTCCATGAGCTCAGGGCTCTTTGTACGGAAAGTGTAACAACTGGAGAGGGCAAATCCAATAGCAGATGCATGGTAAATGACAAATTTAAGTGTCTCTGGAAACAAAACCAACAATATGTAGAAAGACATCAGAGAAATTATTATTTTCTAAATAAAATATAACTATATTAAGTTATACATTTACAGAGGAGGCCTACAAGTACATAGAAAAGAAATAAAGCAAATTGAGGGAAATAATTTGATTTTAAGTATCATTAAAGTCAATACTGTTGGAGGGCTTCAGAGACTATGAATGCCAAGTCAAATTTTGGATGATAAACAAATGGCATTGAACATGTGTGTCCCCTACACAAGCAAACATCACCCTATGTGCTCTTCTTTGCCTTCATCTCATTGTCCTAGAAGCAGACCTAGTTATTTGTTATGCTATAATAGTGAGAGCAAGAAAAATAAAGAGATTTGTATCATAGGAAATTAGGTCAGATTCTTTTTTCATTGTAGTAAAAGATATCGGACGTGGAAAAAACAATAAATGCTGGCAACACTATAGAGTTAGCATGGCTATTATTTTTGAAAAAGCTATTTATTTGCTTCTTCATATGTTGGAGTAGCATAAGTCCTGAAGTTCAGCTGTCTGGATTTCAGTTCCTGTGTTCCACACGTACTAGCTCTGTTTCCTTGGGCAGATTCCTTAATATATTCCCACTGGCTTGTACTAGTGCTACACACATGACTGTCTATAGGGTGACTTGTAGCCACCCAATGGGACTCTCCAGTGCCACCCAATGGGGCAGTCATGCAGGTACCACCAGTAGTTCAGAGCCTCCCAGCAGCAAAACATACAAACTATGGCCCATCTAGAATGTGTTCACCAGGGGAGGGGAGATAGCTCAGTAGAATAAGCGTTTGCCTGGCAAGTGCAAGGGCCTGAGTTCAATCCCTGGTTCTGCAAAAAGAAAAAAAAAGACAGAATAAATTTACCTGCCTGCAAAGCTGTGAAGATTAAAACAATAGAATGGATATAAATGACCCTTGGCACTTAGTGTAGCAGAGGGTATAAAATGACCACTACTTACCAATACAATATTTATTATAATATTTTATAAAAGTATTAATAGCTCTCACTATAACCTTGGGCCAATGGTAGCCACATTTGACAGATAAGCTAAATACGGTACAAACTGCCCACATCAGAAGCTTCCGCAACCAGGGCACAGCCACCTTTACAACAACCGCTACGCTGGGTAAGTGGAGCAACTTTCATGCCCTGCCTGGCTTTGATTGGGATGAGGGGGCCGGCTTGCTCCTGCATGCCTCCTCCTGCCTCGTGTCCTCTGTGTGGATCTGCACACATTCCCGGCCCCTTGTATAAAGTGTGCATGCAACTCCAGGCTCTTTGGTTTGGCTCCCTGAGAATGTGCGGTAAGCAAAGTCTGGCTCAAACCAAGGTCACTGCAAGGACACAGTGGGAATTCTCACCCCGCTCTGCCCAACTCCACAAACTATGTCATTATCTGTCACTCATCTGGAAAAGAATTGGATTTTAGAAAAAAACAAAGCTTAATCTTGTTTCAGAAATGACAATTTCAGGACAATAAAGAGATGAGGTAGGGGAATTACAAGTTTAATCTTGGTCATCTTCTGTATGGTGAGGATAAGCCACTGATGGTGAATCATTATTAAAGGTTGGCAGAGCCCATAGGAATAGAAAACAGAAGACAAAGGAACTTTACACTGTCATATACATACATGCAGAAAGACAGACCAAAAGCAGCAGTGAATGTGTGTCTTCATTCATTTAAGAACTATTTTTTGAAGTCCCTTTGTATGGTAAAGACATTAGTTGGTGCTTTCTGAGTGACAAAGTTAGTGCTTTCTGAGAATTGCCATCTAGTACAAATAACATCCATCCATAAAATAAGTACAGTATACACACTGTACTTATCTGATGTTAGCAGACTCTTACAAAGAATGATAAACGATAGTACCCAAAAGTAAGGGCAGAAATCCTCACTAGGGTCAGGCCCGTTCTGATCTCCCAGCCCTGCTGTAGCTTGGTGGAAAATGCTTAGAGAAGTGGCCCTATCATGTTGGCTGTCTCTTGGGACTCGACCCTACTGTTTTTGGGTCTGTTTGCTGAAGACCTGTGGGACTTTTCCTTCCTAGTTGCAGCCTTACATAAAAGTCACTTCTCATGTCCCTGTGCAGTTTCTTCCCCTTCTCTTCTTTCTCAGGGAGTAGCTCTGATGAGGCGGCCTTTTCCTCATGACCATGGGTATATGCCAGCACTTGTTACAGCAGCTGTGGAGCCAGCTGGTTGCAGCTTTGTTTGTTTGTTTGTTTGTGGTACTGAGTGATCAAACCCAGAGCCATGCTACCAACTCTACATCTCCAAAAACTTCTTGGGAGACAGGGTCTAAGTTTTCCAGGAGGAACTAAACTTGCAACTCTGCTGCCTCAACCTACATAAAGGTTGGTGCTTTCTGATGAGTCAGTATCTATGTTGCACCCCCCTCCAAAACACATACTTCCACTCATAGAAATTTATCCATAAATTCACTAGTTATCTGCAGAAATAGAACATGGGGATTCAAAGAGGCACCGAAGAAAATAACTTTTCTTTTTAAAACAAAGTAGTTTGGTCCTCAAGATCCTGTAAGGAAAGGGACCCCAAGGTGAAATGTGACATATTGAAAAAAATACATCCATGGTAAATATGATCACCTCATAGAGAAAATTCAACCTTAGAGACATCATTCTTTTTTCCCATCTTACATTTCTGGCTATTCTGTCTCTGTCTCTCCATTTCCCAACATGTTTTCTTTCTTTCAACACCTTTGAGTTCCCTAAGCTTTAAAACCTTAGGTCTAAGATACAAGAGACGAGAGCTGGTCATATGAATCTGAGCTTTATCTTCTATGTTAGTAGTTAAGCTCTTTTCATATAAGATGGCCACATTTGTCCACAACTGTGCAGGGACTAACCAGTCTGTGCCTGCTGGCCTGCTGATGGTGTCCCCTTTCAGTCTCGAAAGGGTTCTGAGTTGGGACAAACAAGAGCAACCTGTAGGATCAACCTGTTTATTCTTCATTATATTTGCTTCCTTAATGTGTTTTCCTATATTTTCAATGGATCTCTTATTTCATTCCTAAGAAGCAAATTTATCTCCTATGAAAAACATCATGTTTGTCTTGTACTTTTCCTTATAAAAGCCACCAGCTACAGGATAGTTCTCGCCCAGCTTTCTCTACTCTTTTCTTGTACCAGTGGTTTTACTACAAGACTCATGTTATTCCCTTGCTCAAAGACCTACTTTGGCTCATTATTACCATTACATGGGGGTGCAGTAGAATAAGTGCTTGCCTGGCAAGCGCAAGGTCCTGAGTTCAGCCCCTGGTACTGAAAAAAAAAAAAAAAAAAAAAGTATCCACTTTGCCATTACATCAGATCCAGATTTTCCTGCTTGGCTTTCACACCTCCACAATCAGACTGTCTTTTTCCACGTCTCATCCACTCTTCTTTGTCCATGAGACCCATCTCTAGCCGAGTCAGAGAAGCAGAGCTCCAGCACTCCACACTCCTAACCAGCAAAGCAGACGTGCTCTGATCTTAACAGGGACCACCCTCAAGCAAGATGGAGCATCTCAGCTCAGGAATAATGGGTTGAAATGTGTGGTATCTGTATATTTGAAGCATTAAGCACAAAGAAGCACAGGTGGTTGGTTCTAGGGTTGGTTCTGAAAATTCCCTCCACAGGTCAGTCTGTTGTTGCTCTAGTTGTTGTCTAACATGGCGGTAAGAGGCTTAGTTCCTGAAGGCTTTCCATATTTCTGCTCACTTGAACCACCAATGGCACGTGTGTGACTATCTCATAAAGTGGACTGTTCCCTGGTGGTAGGACAGTTATGCCTGGGACAGTCTGTATGTACCTCCTGTGGTTCAAGCCACCCAGCAGCAAGACATGAATTGTAGGCCTGTAATGAATGTATTAATTGCCAGATAATGAGCTGGCTTTGAGGAATGATTGGATCCTGAGGGCTCTAACTGCATCAAATGGATTAATCCTTAGATGAGTTTATTGGGAAGTGGGTTTAATTGGATGAAGAAGGTCACTTTGGGTGTGGCTTTGAAGAATGTATTTTATCTTAGCCCCTTCATCCCTTCCTCTCTCCATGCCCCCCTCTCTCTCTTCCTCTATGCCTCTCTCCCTCTCTACCCTCTCCCTCTCTCCCTCTCTTCCTCTCTCCCTCTCTCCCTCTCTCCCTTTCTCCTTCTCTCTCCCTCTCTCCCTTTCTCCTTCTCTCTCCCTCTCTCCCTTTCTCTCTCTCTCTCCCTCTCTTCCTCTCTCCCCTCTCTACCTCTCTACTCTCTCTCTCCCTTTTCTCCTTCTCTCTCTCCCTCTCTCCCTTTCTCCTTTTCTCTCTCTCTCTCTTCCACTCTTCCTCTCTCCCCTCTCTCCCTCTCTCCCTCTTCCTCCTTTCCTTACTCCCTCTCTCCTCACCATTGTCATGAAATAAGCAGCTTCCCTCTGCTAAACTTTCCCTAACACAATGATTTACTTTATCACAGGCCCAGACAAAGCCAATTGACCATGATCTGAAACCGTAAGCCAAAATAAAGCATTCCTCCTTTGAATTGATTTTCTCAGGTAACTTTTCACAGTGATAAAAAGCAAACATAGTAGTTAATATAACTCTCCAGTGTCTCTTGGAAGTTCTTTTTAGCTGTTACCCCATGTAATAGTAGACTAATTTCAGTTTTCATGATGTACTAGCCCAAAGTACACCCCATAAAAGCTAATTGTGTACTGGTTCATTATGCCAAAAGCTTTCTTCCCTGCAAACAGTCTATGTGTTGGACCTTGAGTTTTGCTTGTTGAAGACTGGTGGTGCTGCAGACCTGTGCTTCTCTGACACAGGGGTGCTCTGTGGAGATCAGCATTCCCTCTGCTCACTGAGCTAGCGGAGAACAGTGTTGCAGAAGCTTCCCGGCCACGTGGTCCTTGGTGCTCAGTCTGATAATAGATCATTTATTTTATGGCACCAAGATACTTTCTGGGTAATAGCATTAAGCATAATCACTTTCATCCCCTGAAACGCAGCAAATGTGTTTATGTTTTATAACTTCACAGCTTATACAAGCTACAAATGTAGTACATGTTTTTCTTTCGTTGTGAATGGGATTGCTAAAACAAAAATAAAATTTCTTTAGTGACTTGTTTTAGAGTCTTCATTATGATCCATCAGTAGACAAGTAGTTGATTGGATTTGAGCTTATTAGAGTTTGCCAAACAAGTGCCATCCCACTCTGCTGCCTTCTTTACAACAAAGTTGAATGCAGAGGGACAGGCTTGAGGATCATGTCCTGGGTAGTGTCCTAAAGTCCGTAAACAAAATCAGTACATTTTCTCTTTTCTTTTCCAGTGTTTGTTTGGGTTTTTTTTATTTTTTGTATTTATTTTGTAATAAGAAAGGAAGAAAGAAAAGCAAAATACTACAACTAACTTGTATATGTCTAGCATTGAATGAAATAGTATAATACTTTATAAATCAAAATACAATGCAAGGTATTATGTCATACTCTGCTAATATTAATAGGAAAGCCTGTCATGTAGACACATCCTAATACAAAATTGACTGTTTCTATTACCTTCTTCCTTCCTGAGGAATCTAACAAAAGACTATAAAAAACGTCTGAATTTTTGTGCAGTCCATCCTTCAGTTTCCAGAGAACAGGAAGTTCCATTTCCCTGCTTCTGTGTCCCTCATTTCATGCACACTTACTGATCAGTGGCTACTGTTTGAGCATAATTCTTTTTTTTTGGGGGGGGGAGGGAAAGTGTCTACAGGGTGCTCAGGGTCTCACTACTAGATTGGACTCGTAGTGATCCACTTTTTACAGCCTCCCAAGAGCTGGGATTACAGGCGCGTGCCACCACGCCCGGCTTCAATTGCCATCTCAGCATGCCCTGGCGGGCAGGGCCGGCATGGAAGGTCCGGGGATCAAACTCCTGGCCCCTGTACCTGCTTACAGGCACTTTAATCCACTGAGCTATTTGGCTGGCCCTTTCAGTGTATTTTGAAAATAGTAAAATGTTTTTTTGTTTTAGGGTCTACTTTAGTAAGAATATTGTGGTTTTGCTTCTTTTTGGTTTTCATTATAACAAACAACCTTTTTCCTCAATGGCTAAACTCATTTGAAGATCAGAAGGGTATGGCTGCTTGGTGGGGCCAGAAAACCAGCTCCTGCTGCCTTGCACTGTGCCATGCTCAACAGTCAGAGGTCTTCCATCGTTCACAACTTAACCAGCAAAAATGTAAAAGGGAAAAGTCACATTCCTTTATGACCACAGGCCAGAAGTTCAAACATGGCTTACTGTAGACTAGATTGATTCAAAAGATGTGAACTAGGGTCATTAGGCAGAGTTCAGCTCTGGAAGAAAACATTGAGAAGTAACCAGCGCCTCTCGTTGGCCACCCAGACTTCCAATGGCTCTCAACTCACTTTCCCTCCCACGTGGCTTGACCAAAAAAACGATCCCTCCAAGTACGCTTAGAGCATTTTGTATTTCAAGACAACTTGAAGTGTGTATTTTTAGTTTATAAATGGCATTAAAACATAAAATGTCAGAACTGGAGGTAAAAATAATCAGGCCTAAGCCTTTGGTTTAGTACATGTGGAAGCAGAACTCCACAAAGGTAAAAGGATTTGCAGAGCTAGTAGTAGAGTTAGGACCAAAACCCAGGTCAGCAGAGTCATTGGCATTCCTTACAGCTGGTGACACTGTCTTTAGTGAATCTTGAAATCACTCTTTCTTATTCTTTAAAGTTAGCAGACATGAAGTCAGGTAACTTGGCAGGGCTAGGAAGTATTTAATGAGGGAGGATTTTATTTTGTTTCTATAAACATTGGTAAGGTGTCTGGCCCACTGCTGGTCTGGGACTCGGGCTGCAGAGGTGAAGGGGCAGTCCATGTGCACAGTAATGAGTAATGCAGGGAAGTAAGCAAACAATTCCAACCCTAAGATCCCTGAACTAGAGGGCAGACTCGCACTGCCAGGTAAGAGCAGGAGAAGGTCACCGAACCCAGACTACAAAAAGGTCAAAAGTGGTTTCTTAGTTGTCTTAAAGGAGAAGCAGGAATTTATGGTAATTAAACATACAACAATTTTCTTTTAAATGACTGGTATAAGAAAACATGATCTCAAGGCTACAGATATAGCTCAGTGGTACAGTGCTTGCCTGGCAAGTGCAAGGTCACCTGTGATCTAGATGTCAGTCATTTTTAAAAATTAGTTAAGTTAAGGTTTTCTGCTAGTACAAAGAAGTACAAATGAGAGATCTTATCAAATCTAGAGAATCAGAGCAATTAAGATTGGCTGGAACAGAAGATATTTCTCATTGTGAGTATAAGGAAAGGTGAGATAAGTCCGCAGTGAAATCTTGTGTCCAAAGCATACAGTTCTGATCTATCCCCGACATGATAGGGTGCTCATAAAGGATATTAAGCAGAGAATTTAAATGACTCAGTTTTTAAAAGTAAGTTCTCTCTGAAAATGAAAAAATGGAAGGCTAATGATTATTGGCAAGACAATTGGGAAACTATGGTGACAGAAGTAACAGCAACAGGAAAAGGAAGGAACAGGTTTTTTATGGTTTAGACCAAGGATGTCCCTCAGAGGTCTTGTGTCCCTATGTGATTTTAGAAGAGGACTGAACCATGAGGATACTATAACTGACTTGTTGTTAAGAGGTAGGGCATGGTCAGGGGAGACAGGCCACTCAGGGTATGGCACAGAAAGATAGGACTCCTTCCCTCATCCTTCCTGCTTCTCTGCTTCAGGGCCACCAGCACCTGAGTGCCATCAGCCCCTCTAACTGTGCCATCTCTCTGTTGAAACCCATCAACCATAGATGGAAACTTCTAAAACTGTGAATTAAAACAAACCTCTTCTCTTTTAAGTTGCAAATATCTTGTGTTTTGTCCTAGCAATAAAGTAAGTGGCTAAGACAATTGAAAATATGTAGGTGGTAATCAAATGGGGAGAGCAAAGGTAGAATAAAGTGATTCTCAGAATTGCCTACACAAGCTCTTTGTAGATAAATTTTGTTTCAGGTATATGTACTTTACGGTACCTGTGTAATAAACTCCAGCAACTGATATGTGAACATAATTTCTTAATACCTTGAAAGTAGGACATAGCATCTAGGAAGCACTTGTTATATGAAGAGGACCAAAAACTAAAAATAGAGTGGAGGGGAGAAAAACAGACAATGCTGGCAAAAAGGTCTGAAAGTAAGGAATCCTGGAAGAGTCAGTTGAAGAAAAATAAAGATCAAAGAAGGAAGAGGTCAGTTGCATCAATTCCTACAAAGCCATCAAACCAGCTGTAATTTTCTCCTGGGTCATTCCATGTCACTTCATGTGACTTGTAATAGGGGACCCATAGCCCTTTCATCATTCACTCTATTTTCACAAAAGAGTGAGAACATAGCTTTAAGTATACCAATAGAAAGTTTAACAAGTAAATCACATAAGATTCATGGCAGCAATCTCTTCTGTGACTCCTGCAGGGAAGCCCCCTTTGCCTAGATGGCCTCTAGCATGTAATTCCTGTTCTTTTGTCCCTTCAGACATAGGGAGTCCCATCTCTGATGTGTCAGTATCCCCAGTCTGTCCTTTGTCCTGCCCACATCTCAGTCAATAGTCCTTTTGTTAAAGTCTTTTCCACTACCATTTGAGCAGAATTCTATTTCTTCTGGGACTCTCTGATAGAAAAATTCACCTGGAATTGAAGGCAAAATGCTAAACATTTGTATAAGAGTAATTTCTGGAGTTCTGAAAATGAATAAAAGAGGGGGAAAATGTAATAGGAAAGGAAGAAAGAAAAGAAAAATACTACCACTAATTTGTACATATCTAGCATTGAATGAAATGATATAGTACTTTATAAATCAAAATACAATGCAAGGTATTATGTCATACTCTGCTAATATTAATTGGAAAACCTGTCATGTAGATACATCCCAATACAAAATTGACTGCTGCTATTACTTTCTTCCTTCCTGGAGAATCTAATAAAAGACTATAAAACAGCTGAATTTTAGTGCAGTCCATCCTTCAGTTTCCAGAGAACAGGAAGTTCCATTTCCCTACTTCTGTGTCCTCCCTCATTCCATGCACACTTACTGATCAGTGGCTACTTTTTGAGCATAATTCTTGATTCCAAGGAAAGTTAAGCATCTTAAGAAGCTGTGTTAGGCAGTGTCTTGCAGGGAGAACAGCAACTCTACCTCCTGAGAGCCTATATTTAATCCAACAATCTAAACTGGAAAGAGAAAACATGAATAAGAATTCAAAACAAATGAAAATTCAAATATATAAGGCCAGCACACACTCTCCCTACTTTTCTCTACCTTCCTTTTCTTAACACACACATGGCTTCTATTTTTACAAGAGTTCAGTCTTCGATTACTAACTGCTAAAACTTGAGAGTTCTAGGGTGTCACATAGTTATCATCAGATGAGAACCCTGGACTATGTTTGTACTTACGGATGCTATGACCATTTGCACATGTGACCATAATTTCCCATCTACCCTTCAGAACATCTTCATCTCATCAGACTAATTTATGAATCAAACAAATGTCTATTAAGCTTCCCTTTCTTATTTTGTGACTGTATTAAGGACTCAGATTTATAGTAAGATCTGGCTAGGGTATCTGTCTTATTGGCATGGGATGTCTAATGATGTGATAACAATAAACTTGGCATCAGAACTGCTAAACATCTTGTCAGCTGGAGGCATTTGAGATGAGCCTGTATAGCAAGATATTTGGAATATTTAGAATTTTTTTTCAACAGCAAATTTCTAAACCCTTGACTTAATGGGGAGAAAGAAGGACACAAATGGGCAGTCCAGTAGTCCCAAAGTTTTCAGATCTCATGTTAGAGCAAGAGAAAATACTATAAGTGATGAATAGAAAGTCATCTTAATCTAATATCTGATAGGAAAACCACTGCAGTATTTTAGAACAAAAAATGTAGTTTGTTTTGTTTTGTTTCTGCCAAAAATGAGCATTTTCTTTTTAGCTCCTTCCACAGGAATCTAGATTACTAAGATAGTGTAGTCTCCATATAGCTATCCTGAAAACTGTCCACTAGGTTCTTCCTATCCATACTTATATACTTTCTTCCTCTATGACCCCAACTCTTTTGCTAATAAAGGCAAAGAAAGTTGTCTTTATTGATAAGATGAGCAAAGGCAGAATTTGACCTGAGTTGTCTCAGCTTTCACGCTTTCTGCCACAAGAAAGGCCCCTTGTCTCCCAGCTCCATTCTGAGGCAATCTCTCATCTATTCAGTCCGCACTGCTGAGTACATACCACATCTGCCACACAGGTTTAAGGCCTAGGAAGATAGGATTTAGGTAATAGAACATAATACCACTTTAGAAGCTCATGAATAAAACAAAGTCTCTTGTGGGATTTACATTCTACTAAGATGAGGGAAAATTAATATACCATACTGTCAAGTTCCGATAAGGGCTGTGGAGAGAGATAAAATGCATAAAGTGGATAAGGAGGATTGATGAGAGGAATAAATAACTGAGAATGGGAGTCACATGATTAGGGTAGAAGTTTCCAGTATAGAAACTGCAAGTGAGATAGTCTGTGGTATGACCTTGAACACTGGGTCTCAGACCAACAATCTCAGCACCACCTGAGGACTTGTTAGAAATGCAAAGTCCCAAGCCATCAATCTTCCCAAACCACAAGTGTTGAAATGGGGCCCAACCATCTAGAATTTACCAACCCCTACAGGCAGTTGGGCTGAATTTTGAGAATCACCATGAGAACAAGCAGCAGATGACATGGTTGAGCTCCAGGTGCTGAGAACTGTCACCCTGTGCTCCCACTGCTCCCTATCAGTCAGTAGTCCCTTTCTTTTGGCTGATAATGGTAAATTGCCTAGAATCATGGACAGCTTTCTACCTCTGTGTGTTTGTCTGTGCAGCACATTGTGGGGGAAGCCTTTCCTGCACCTGCCTCTTTCATGAACCAATTCAAACTCTGCCTCCCTCAGGGAGCAGGCAAGCCAGTGGTCCCTGAAGCTACCAGTCAGCTGTGATTTTGCCCTCTTCTGAGATCCCCTAATACTCTTGCTATCATTTATAATAATCACTGTACTGCTAGGTATCATAGTTTTTGGCTGTCCTATCTATCCCTCTAGATGATAAGCAAAAGGAGGATGCTATGTCTTATTTCTGTCTATATTCTCACAATCCCCTAAAAATGTTTGGCATAGCCAGTAAAAATTTGGATAGATGGTAAGGAAAGTAAGAGGGATGGAGGAAAGAAGAAAAAGAGAAAGCAGGAAAGAAAACATATAAATGAGGAATTCAGTTGGTGAACCTGGAAGACACCTTTGCCAGACTATATTTCATCAATAACAATCCTTGATAAATACAAACCATTTGTTCAAAGGGCTTCAGGATGATTGTGGAAGTCTCAGAGCTGCCACATTTGGGAACTTAAGTTCAGTGTTCCCCACGGTCCTGTCAATTTCTCCCTCTTTGGTGGATTTAATGGATCACCCAAAATATCATCCACTTTTAACCTTAGATACTTTGTTTATACAGGCTCCTAAAAACGCTTTGGGCAGTGTTTGGCTGAGGCCAAGATGGCTGAGACAAAGCCACTATTCCCTTGCTGGTCCAAAAATGAATATCTATTAGTCAATGTATTTATTCTCATTGTCTTTTACCAAATTTAGTATTCCCTGCAATTTTGTCATTGTTGCTTTATTCTCTAAGAGATACATATGAATTTAACTGAGACTATAGGCTGCTCCTCAACCACCCATCTTTTGAGCATGATGTTCGCCCTAATTTTTAACTAATTTTATAAGCCAAACATCCTTCAATTAGTCTCTCAGAACTATGTTGACCCTGTTCTTCCTTTCATCTTTTTCTCCCTCTTTAGATGTGTAATTCCTTCAGAACAAAGTTTGCTTCTGATTCCTGAGCTCAGTTCTCCTACTTGGATCCTTATATTCGTTCCAGATACCACAGGAATAGTACAGGTCTGGAAAGTTTAAGTAGGTTAAAGAACATAACAATAAAAACTTGAAAGCAAAATATGTAACAGAATGCGATTTGGTGCTGAGTACTGGCACTCAGCATTTCCTGATTGGAGCCAAGCATGCTTCCCACGGAGCAGTTCAGCTTTAGGGAAGTCCAGAAACATCCAGGCAGAAGTTATGTGATCATTTGCAAATATCCAGATAAAGATTATGTGGAATCAATTGGTCCTTATGAGAAAGGCTTAAAAGGAGACGATGGAAGAGAGAGACAGAAGTTCTAGTTATCACCAATGACCAATGAGCTACTTAATTGTCCCATATAATGAACACTCAACTAAACCACCAGAAAACAAGGTTCAGAGAGCTCCTGGGTTGGTGAACATGTGGGGATCCTGGGAAGGTGGCTGCCCTGGAAAGACCAGGGAGCCTCGCCCCCTTCTCACTTACCTTGTCCTATGCCTCTTCCACATATTGGCTCATTTTAACGTCTTCTAATAAATGGGTGAATACAAGTAAAGTGTCCCCTGGAGTTCTGTGAGACAGCCTAGCAAATGGTGGAATCCAAGCTATGGGAATGCCTAATTTATAATCAGCTGGCCAGAGGTTCCTAATTCCTGAACTTACCCCTGGCATCTGAAGTAAGGGGTGCTATAGGGGATTAACTCACCTATAGTTACTGTCAGAATCAAATTGGCCCTTCCCCCCACATCTTTTCACAAAAGTGTTCTGTTGAGAGTTGAAAATAGAAGAAAAAAGGTTTTTGCCTTCATCACATCCACTAATTTCAAAACACAGAAATGCTCAAATGGAAGCTGATGAGAGAGAACCCATACCCTTAGTGCTACAGCTTTTTTTTACTTGTCCTTACAATTAAGAAACATTTGATAGGCTCACACAATGTAAGCAATAACTTACATATTCTATACTTTGTAAACAGCTTTATTCTTTATGTGTTTATCAGGCTTTAAGTAGCTTACCCAGATACCCATTTAATAATTTGGCTTAGCCTTGCAAACTCATCTTTCTTGCCATTCATAGAAGCCAGAAATCATTTTCTTCAATAGTTCCTCTCTTCCAGAGCATTACTTAATATCCTCTTGAGCTCTCAGAATGCTCCACACCAATACTAATCACTTTAGGGGAGTTGTTTTATTTATTCTTCCTGATCAAATTGTGTCTTCCTTAAAGGAAGGAACTTTGTTTTATTTTTCCCATAAAATCCAATTACTGGAGAGACTGTCACCTGTCAGTTTTATTATCATTACCCCATTTTCCACTGAAGTTGAACCACAGTCAACTATCAATATTTGATTGCCTAAACCTAAAATTATAGCAATTTCAGATGGTTCTATAACAGAATCCTTAACTAACTCTGAATAATGAGGGCTTTTTTCTGGCTGTGGAAATACTAGCAGGCTACGTACAGATTTTTTTCATTAAAAGCATCAAAAATCTACCAAGTTTTTAGATTACATTGCCAGTGCTACTCTAATTTAAATCTGCAAATGGAACTAGAGGGGTTCTTGTTAGCAGTACAGATGCACAGGGCTGCGGAAGGCTGTAGCAGACCCTGAGAATCTGCATCCCCAGCAGGCTACCTGGTGATGTGAACACTGTGGCTCACAGACTCAAGCTTTGTATAGCAAGTGACTGGAGCCCTGGAGGAGGGACCAGATCTGTTAATTCTAGATCTGTTACTTGCTGTCTGAGTTACATCAATTAATCACTTAATCCTTCTGGGCCCTGCTTTCTGTAATGTCCAGAGATTAAATCAGGTGGCCCAAGCCTTCCAAATAGCATGTTTATGATCTGCTACAGTCATGTCTACACATAGTATTAGAGAATCTGTGCTCATTAAATGTTAGGAACTCCAGCTCAATTCTCAGACTGCTTAGGTTCATGTTGGGTCTCCCGCTTACAAACAGTATGACACTGGAGGGGACTACATAGCCTTCTATGCCTCAACTTTCCTATTTGTAAAACTGAATAGATAATTAATTCATCCATGTAAAATGCTTAGGATAGATAGAGAAGTGGTACATATAAATTTAATAAATATTCATAGTGTTAATATTCTCCAGAACTTTATTTCTGAGAAGCTTTCCTTAGGGAATTATCTGAAATGTAGGCAAGGACTGAGAGTGGGTTAAAAGATGTTTATCACTAACTTATTTATTCTACCAGAATCTAGTATACAACACATATGTGCAGAAATAAGAAAAAGTTAATCATATAGATCATGGAATCTTTCATACCTATTGTAATCTCTGCAAGTTTGATGGCTCATGATATTGTAAAAATGAAAATCAGAAAAATCAGGACAGTATCAACCATTCAGTTTTTATAATGCTGATATAGTGCTTATATCCAGAGAAGGAAGCTCCAAAATAGTAAGTGGCTATTATGACCAGATAGGCACCACTACACATTCTTTCTCTGATTACTTCATTCCAGTTTGCTAATTCTTCTATATGAGGATTAACGACTTCTATATTCAAAGATAAAGTAAGTTCAAGCATGTATGATATTTTTAAACAGATAGCATTAGTTTCAGCTCCTAAGATGTGTTCTGCAAAAACTATTCTATAAGCATTGCAAATACAAATCAAGTCAGTAAATATGACAACACTCTGTGCCAAACTAATGATGAGATGTAAAACAAACATGTTCTTTTTTTATTACTGAGTGAAAATGAGATTGTTGTATATTCCAGTGAAGCATTAAACAGTCAAAGAAGCTACCTTGATGAGCATCACTTAGACACCAGGAAGACTAAAATGAGATTAAAACAGAAGCGCAGGGCCCAAGAACCTTTAGTATAGAATAATAGGAAACCCAATGGCATGCTGCCATGTGTGCTTAAGAGGATGGAATGTTCAAGTAGATATTCTTCAGTGATCTCACTACCGCAGAATGATTAAATCTATATTCAGGTTTTTGTTTAAAAATGAGGAAAATGCATTTGAAATGACTATAGGGAGAATCACTTACTCTTTTACAGACTCTCCTATAACATATTTTTACCAGTCTGAGCATGTATATTAAATTCTAAGAAATATTTAAAAAGTATTTTCCAGCAATCCCTCAACCTGTCAGCTTCTTTTTAACAATATGATAATATAATCAGAACTGAAACAGTCCTAGCCCAGGCCCGGTGAGTGTGTGAGAGAGCTTCCGGCTACCCTGTGCCAGTGAGACTTACTGGTCCCAGCCCAGACACAGCATAGGTGAGACCCTCTTCCATCCCCCTTGGGACGTGCCCCACCACTCTGCAGCACCTCCCCTACCCCACCCGCCAGTAGGAATTTCTGCCCCATTCTGGGAACCCCAGGCCTAGTCCTAGCCCAGCCCCAGTGAGTGTGTGGGAGAGCTTCCAGCTACCCTGCGCCAGTGGGACTTACTGGTCCCAGCCCAGGCTCACCGTGGGTGAGACCCTCTTCTACTTCCTTGGGATGCTCCCCACCACTCCGCAGCACCTCCCCTACCCCGCTGGCCTAGTAGGAATTTCTGCCCCTTTGCGAGAACCCCCAGATCCAGTCCTAGCCCAGGCCTGGTGAGTGTGTGGGAGACCTTGTGGCTACACTGTGCTGGTGTGACCAACTGGCCCAAGCCCAGACACAGCATGGGTGACACCCTCTATCACCTTCTTGGGACAGCCCCCTTAACTCCGTAGTACTCCCCCCACACCCCATCCACAGAATAGGAATTTCTGTCACATTCAGGGAACCCCCAAATCCAGTCCTAGTCTAGGCCCGGTGAGTGTGTGGAAGAGCTGACTCTCCCCCCTACTCCAATTTGTCCCCTCCAGACTCAGCTCAGACCTGGTATACAGGGCTGGGGTGAAAGCCTGCAACTGCAATCCCTGCAGAGAGTGTATGGGACAGAACCAACCAGCTAGTCCAGGAGCAGAACATCTTGCCAGAGGGGAACAAGCGGTTCACCCCCAAGGGGAACAACAGGAAGGAACTGAGCACAGCAGCCACAGCTGGACAAATCCAAACTTTGTAGATCTTCACCTGAACTTCAGTAGGTGCTAATGTTATAACTGCAAAAAAAGATCTACAACAAAGGTCAGAAGACAGTGCTATACAAAATGACAATGAGAAGGAGCAAAATGCAATCTCAGAACCCAAGCCCACACATAACAAGTGCAGAGGACACTACCACAGAACAAAATGGGAATCGCACAGATAAAAGAAATGAATCAATGGCTTCTGAAATAAGGAAACAGCTGAAGAAAGGTATAGAGGAACTCAGATTGGATATGAAAAAAGAAATCCCTGAA
>NW_004524667.1:3513690-3517073 GCF_000260255.1 Octodon degus | reverse complement strand
TTTTTCATCATATTCTGTAGGGACTTAAAGTTCAACATATCAATACTTGATGAAAAATGCCTATTTCATGTTATGCCTAAGATGTTTGATATCCAGACAGATAGTTAGGTTAAGCTTAACAGCCTAAATTGTATGGTAATAACAGTAAGCTTGTCTTCTGGATGGTTAACAACCTAAGTTTTCAGAACAAAATTAGAGAAAAAAGAGAGCCGCAAGGAAAGCCAACATTTTGACCCTAGCCTTCCAAGGTCAATTAAGACTCAGGACATATGAGAACTTGTACTGTAACGTCATGTAACTCAGTAGTGTCCCAAATTTTCTGATCAAGGAGATTATGAGGCCAAAGAGGAAAGTGATTGATGATGTCGAATGTGCCTAAGGAGAGTCACATGGAGAGAAAACATTCTCTCAGGCTTTCACAGAGAGCACATTGGCCAAGCAATGGCCATGACTCATCCACCTGGCTGACACTAACTAAGGTTCTACAATCTGAGGTATAGGATCTCAGGATGAATCCTGAGGGGATTTGACTGACCTTATCAGACCCAAAAGCTACAACTCTTGTTGCACTGGTCCTGCTTTACGTTGGTCTTAACCATCCAGCAGAAAAGTATAAAAACGAGTGTAAGAAGTAAAGCCATGCTGGTATGTAGAGCTGTAGGGGACTCAGGTCAACAATTTCTGACATTGCCAGTCAAGTGGATGACCCAATACTATTACGGGCTACTGGACTCTTTTAGAATATTTTGCTGAGTTTACACACATATAATATTCAAATAACGAAACTTAACCAAAAAAGCGGATACAGATGAATGTCCATTTTATATCTGTGTATTCAAAGTGGTTAGGATAGATATGTAGTTACATTCTATTAATGAATAGAGGGATTTGTTCTAATGGCGTTGGTAAATAGAATATCATGTCTGCATCTTGTACAGCAATTAACTACTAGGAAGAATGTATGCAATGTGTTAATTATTGAAACTGTCCTACCAATTTGGTTTGAAATTTTCTCATTGCTATTTGTTTGTCAATAAAATTATGGGAAAAAAAGAACTGAGTTTATGTGGAGTGTCTTTCGATTTTCCAAACAAGACCAAATGCTCTCTTTTCTTGGCTTCCTGGGGCATGGATTGAGAAGAAAATATGCCGGCTTCTATTTTCTACTGCTATTTCACTTCCTAATGAAATCTTTCATCTTTAATTTTATCTGACTTTTTAGTATATTAAAATTCTCATCCTCTGTGCCCACATTACCTATGATGTGTGGTTTCTTGACTCTGTCCCTAGGCAGTAAATTCAACCTGAAAATTATAAAAGACTTCCAAATGAAAACCACATTTCCAGTCACTTGCAATCATTTAAGGAGTGTTTTACTTCATTTGTTTCATTAAAGAAGGTTGAAAAAAATTAAATTTGTTGCTAACATTGTAGTATACATGTGGGTGACCCATTGTTACCCATAAAAAATGGTGTCCAAGGTAAGATGATCAAGAAAATATGAAGCAGTTCACATACATTCTACCTTGTCCTTACTCTGATTTTTACTTTTGCATATCCTGGCACATTGGGTAGAACAATTTTGACCTAAGAGAACAAGGATTAGCACTGATCATGCTGCCAGTAAGGGGGACTGAAAATGGAGCTGGTGATGATCTCACAGTTCCATCAAGCCATCCAACAACAGCATACAGTGGAACCTGTATTTGTTTATCCAGTTTTAATTGAGCACCTATACATTAAAAATTGTTTCAGATGTTAAAAACACAAAATAGAGAAGTCAAAATTCCATTATGAAGCCCATAATTTCATATGTTATAATGAATAATTATAGATTCTTACAACAGCCACGATATGCATAAGACATTGTAATTTTAATTATTCATTCAACAAGTTTTTGGTTTTTTGTGTATTTAGTACATAAAAAGGGTCTCACTGCACAGATCAGACTCATAGTGATCCTCCTGTTTTGAGCCTCCCAAGCACTGGGATTAGTCTTGCACCACTACCCCCAGTCTCAGTTGCTGTCTCAGCACACCCCAGGGGCAGGGCCAGCATGGCATTCTGGGGATCAAACCCCAGTCCTGCATCTGCCAAAGTAGGCACTTTAATCTGAGCTATCCGGCCAGCCCTCAACAAGTTTTTTGTTGATCATCTATTATGTACCTGATACTGTGTTAAGCACACTACACAAAATGAAAGTGGCCATTACTTTCACTGAATTTACATGCTAGTCTAGACAGTCTTATTTACAACTGGTACTACAGTTATAAAAAGAAGAAGATCCTGAAAACTCAGAAAGAACTGATGACCAAGATTAGAGTTTAAGTTAGGGGGGTCTTTCTCAGGTGTTACCTGTAAGGCAAGGCCTTGAATGATGAAAAGCTTGCTAGCTGAGACTCTTAGAACAGATGAGATCTGTTAAGGGGTGTGCTGTCTACAAACTGGGAATGAGGAACTAGGGGTACATGATGCTTCCACTGCTCACCAGTTATTTTTAATTATAGTTTTAATTAGATTACTGGCTCCATAGCTTACTATTATTTATATGTATGCAGTACTGGAGACTTTGCACGGCATATGCTCACTAACTGTCTCAGCTGCTCCTCAGTTATATGCACAGCATACAAAGAAGGGCTTTAATTGCTGATGGGTATAAGGACTGTGCAGGTGCCTTTTTGAAATTCAATGTCTAACTCTGTTAGACATTGTGTGGTTGGCTCATTGCTAGGTACACCTGACATGCGATGTGGTCCTCTGCTTTGTGTACAGAGGTTTCCAAGCATAAACTTCTGACTCTGAGAAGCACTGAGCTCCTGTGAATTGGCTACAGAGTTGAAGAGTGAGAGGAGGAGGAAAATGTCAAAAGGAAAACTCAGATTAGTACAGTAGTGATTAGTAGCTATGTGAGGTTTGTCAAAGGCAACACCCCATGGAAAGAAATCGGAACTCAGTGCCAAGAGACCCAACAGGTAGAGCGCAGATGCAAACCTGAGAGAGCCATGGAAGAGGAAATAGACCTTCTGCTGCCGTGTTCTGAAGTGAAGGCTAGGACTGCATTTCACACACGAGCAGGGTGTTTACATGCAGGGTGTTATCATGGAAAATAAAGAATTTATGTCTTTCATTCCATTTTCTATTATTTTCCTTTTGCCTTATCAATTTTTGAAAGAACCATAGGTTAGCTTTTTCGCAACGGGTTTGCCGCGAGAGCACAGGCGTAGTGAAGGCCACCACTAAATCGAAGCCAACATGGGAAAGGAAAAGACCCACATTAATATCGTCGTCATCGGACACGTGGACTCCGGCAAGTCCACCACCACCGGCCATCTGATCTACAAATGCAGTGGCATCGACAAAAGGACCATTGAAAAATTTGAGAA
>NW_004524667.1:3508576-3512155 GCF_000260255.1 Octodon degus | reverse complement strand
TATATATATATATATATGTATGTATATATATATGATATATCATATATATCATACTTATAGAACATGTGTAAGAACATATACATGTATATATAACATATACATGTATATAATGCACTTACATGTATAGACATGTAATATACATATATAACAAACTTTTAAACACATCATTTGTCTTTTGACTTTCCTATGGTGCCAAAGGCAATGTAAATAATTTTAATGGGTACAGATGCACGTCTACCTTGTATTTTTCCCTCTTTATGACATTTAGATGTATCTTGTTTCAAAATGTCAAACATCTCTCCTACTCAAAATTACACAAATGTTCTAGGACTTGTTTCCCTTCCTTTGTTTTTTTGCATTCTTTTTCCTTTTTATATGTAGCTCTTCAATCTATTGTGGAATTACTGTTTGTTCAGGACATGAGAAAGTGTATAATTTTATTTTATAGGACTATTTACAGAAAAGGACATGTATTTTCATATATATCTAGCACATTTTACTCTCAAATTAAAATTGTAAAATAGTATTTTCACATATCAAATTTTCAAAACATGAAAAGATTGGAAGTATTGCTCGTGAGGTTCAGAAAGAAAAGTAGAACTCACACATAGTACTGGAGAAAATATGAACTGCTACATCACCTTTGGAAAATAATCTAGCAGAATCTAGCATGAGTTAAGATCCTGGTGCCCTTTTGAAGAGAAATCCTATTAGAAAATACTGGTTAAAATAAGAGTTAGCATATGTGTTAATGTGCTTATAATTAGCATTGAATATAGTGATTTTAAAAGCTGACAAAGGCTAGCACTAAAGGATCAGCTAGAAAAATCATGACATTGCTTTACTATAGAATAGTATGAAGTTATTGTAAACAATGAATTCTGGGCTTGTTTCGGGCTGGAGAAATGTGCATATGCATTTTAAAACTGAAACTAATTTAGAGTAATATGTATAGCCCTTTTTAAAAAAAAAGTGCTAAATTTAAAAAGTTTATATACATTGTATAGAGTTTGGGGGGGTTGTTACTGTTTTGTTCTTTTTTTTTTGTTTTGTTTTTTTCTTACAGGGAGAAATGGTATAGATTGTTTCTCTTTTTTTGACAAAGAAGTAAGGCAGACATTTTTGTGAGGCCATGGGGGTATTTACTTCTTTTCTCACTAAGATGGTCTGTTATAACACTTAATTTCATCACAAAATGATATACAGCATTTCACAAGAACTGCTTGAGGAATTCTGAGTTTCATCTTTTAATTACTTATCCTGGATATGTCATTGTGTTGACATCTGTTTTTCTAAAGTGTTGAAGAAATAAAGAAAATATTAAGTACCCTAAATGTCCTAAAAATAAGGCCATCACAAGGTATGCTATAGGAAACATTTTGATGCATCCCATTTACAGACTATCATTCATAAACTATTCATGAAGTCTCTTACTAAAGTTCAAACATCATGTGATGGCTTATAACTGTAACCCCAGCACTCAGGAGGCTGAGGCAGGAGGATTGCCATGAGTTCAAAATCAGCATGGGCTACATAGTGAATTCAAGGCCAACCTGAAGTACATAGCAAAACCCCATCTCAAAAAAGCAAAAACTAAGTAAGTAAATAAAAAGGGTCAAGCTCCCCGAAAAGATAACGCACACTGTGATAACATTTTAAGAGCCTCTACCATCAAAAAGCAACTCTTTATACTAAACCCTCCTATAGAGTTAGCAGAATATATAAAATTCAACCATGTTTGTGAACTTTGGAGTTTTTTCCCACAGCCATTGGTCTGTGATATGGGGCTTTTGTTAAAGTAACACACCAGCATTGACACAAAAAAATTAACTTTGTAACGTTCATCTGCACCTGACCCTTTTCATCAATGTTCTTAAAGGGGTCATATCATAGAGTCCAGATCCAATACTCATACTTTGTTTCAAAAGCTCAGTAATCTAGACAACAGTATACTTTAAGACCTTTAAAAAAGTAAAGGTAGTATAACAATCCCAGTTGTATTATTACCTTCTTTTATGAGTAATGGATATATGACTTATTTAAAAGTCAAAAGAAAATCTATGAACATCAGACCTTCAATATTTGAAACACTTGAAAACTATTACCACTAACAGAAAGAAAGACTAAGTTGAAAGGGAACCTTTTAGAGAGACTGGGACAAAGCAAATGGCACGCACGGCATTTCTCTTTAGCCTCTAAGGCAGTAAAGCACCAGATGTCATACAACAAAGTCTAAGGGGACCGTGTAACCTAATGGGCGTAGCCAGAGTGTTCAGCTATAAAAAGCTCTTGTGCTTATAAAAAGAAGCAACTTGGCACCATTAACTCCATATGTTAGATTTAGGGCTTTTCCTCTGCAGTCTGCATTTGATTTATTGAAACTTTTGTAATGCTTGCCCTTTGTGTCAAAAGGGAGTATATAAGTGCATAAGATATTTGTGTAGTCCTGATTAGGGGCTCTTTCACACAGTAGGTCACTTAGTAAATATTTGGTAATGGTGTTGTCTGCAGTCTTCTAAGTGGGCAGCTGTGAGAAGAGAGAGCAACACAAGTTGATCTTAAGTAGAATAAGCTGCCTGATGTACACATTGGCCTCATTCTCTGGTGGAGGCAGTGAAGAAATTATCCACATGGTGAAGAGAACCCAGGACAGAGCTATAATTACTCACAAAGGCTTTAATTTTAAAATGTTGAATGAGACATTTGTTAAGGTTAAAGGTATATAATGCAGAAATATAAAATTACCGAAAGCTTATTGATTTTGTCCCCTCTCCCTTTTAAATTTTCTGCCCCCAGGAAGTCTAGAATTACCTAGATAAATATGGCATTCCTCATACTTGTCTGACTGCTTTTGTCTCCATCACTGGATTCCATCTCCCTCCAGTGTGTTGCTTGTCGCTCGGGACTCTGTCTACAGGCTCCATGTTCTCCCTGAGTTGTTGCTCGTTTCCGTCACTTTGGCTGTTGCCTGTGTTCTGATGACTCATCCTACACCATTGCTAGCCCTGACTTCTTACCCATAACTCAGTCCCATATGTCCAATTGGCTGCTGGACATTTCCACAGGGATGCCAGCTTCTCTAAAATAGTTCATCATTTTATTCCACATATGACACGTTCTGCCACTTTTCCTATTCTTGCTATGTTTAGAGAAACCCAGCCACCTAGAATTAAAATTTCCATCATTCTTTTTTCTTATCTAGTTGAGTAGCACACCAATATCTGTCACTCCTTTCATAATCTCCTTCCTTAACTTAATTTCTGTCAGACCACCCTCATTATTTCATGCCTGTGTGGCCATAATTACTTCCTACCTTTTATCTCTGTTTCAATCATCTGTGCCTATCATTACCAAATTAATTTTCCTAAAGTGCTTGTCATTACATTGCTGTGCCATCCAAAATGCTTCAGGGATACATGACACATCCCAAAAATCAAATCCAAAGTCATTTGTCTGACATCCAAGCTGCTCCACGAATTGGCTCTCTGCAGCCCGTTCCTTTCCCATTTTAACTCTTCAAAACAAATGCTGAGGGGCTGGAGAGATGGCTCAGTGGTCTAAAGCACCTACTTAGAACAA
>NW_004524667.1:3506763-3508476 GCF_000260255.1 Octodon degus | reverse complement strand
GAATTCTTTTCTACTAGCTCAGCTCAAATGTATGAATTAATAGTGTCGATAGTAAATAAGCAACAGCAGAAAGTTGTAGAGGAACTCAGAGTGGAATTATTTTCTGAAATGAAAAAAGAATTCTCAGAACTCATAGCATCTGAAGTAAAGAATCAACTACTTCAGAAAAATAGGAAGGAAACCCAATCTGAAAAAAACACTGAAGTAAAAGAATTTATAACTGCTTCTAAAGAAGACATTGTTAAAAAAAATTACAGGAGATTAGAAAAATGACGGATTCCTTGAATAAGCAATACAGGAAAGAAATAGATTGCATGAAGCAGAGTCAAAGAGATATAGAGGAAATTAAAATCTCAATCACGACCTTGCAAAACCATTTAAGTGAAAGTCAAGACAGAGTTTCAGATCTTGAAGACGCTGGTGCAGCTAGTGAAAAGGTAAGAAAGTATCTCTTAAAAACTACTTGGATGCAGGAAAAAATTATCCATCACCTGCAAGATGATTCAAAGATGAACAATATGAGACTAATAGGCATCAATGAGAAAGAAGGAGAAAATACAAATGCATTTAAAAAAAATATGGGCAGACGTAATAGCAGAAAACTTCCCAAATATGAGGAAACAATCTGACATTCAGGTAATCAAAGTATACAGAATGCCAAGTAACCACAACCCAATTAAAAACACACCAAGACATATAATAGTCAAGATCCCAGAAATTCAGCACAAGAATAATATACTGAAAGCTGCTAGAGAAAAGAAGCAGATCACATTCAAAGTAAAACCCATCAAAATTACGGCCGACTTCTCTTCACAAACCATGAAGGCAAGAAGAGATTGGAGCAGAGTACTTCAAGTCCTCTATGAAAACAAATTCCAGCCCAGACTACTATACCCTGAAAAACCCTCTTTCAAGTTTGATGGAGAAGTAAAATACTTTCATGAAAAAGGCAGCTAAAGAAATTCATGATGACAAAGCCAACACAACCCAGGCTACAGAATGATGTTGTAGGGAGGGACCAAAATGATCAGAACTCCACGAATGAGATCAAAAACAACCAACTAAATAGGGCAAGCAATGAAACACAGGAGAAAAAGGAGTAAATGACAACACGTAAATAACATGTCAATCATAAGTAAATACATCTCAATTCTAACCATCAATGTAAATGGACTGAATTCACCAATTAAGAGAAATAGACCAGCGCAGTGGATTAGGAAACAAAATCCAGCAATATTCTGTATACAAGAAACACATTTAACTCATAAAGATATTTATAGCTAAAAGTCAAAGGATGGAACACAATACACTTGCCCCAGCACCTCAGAAAAAAGCAGGGGTAGCAATCCTATTCTCAGACATTCTCAACTTCAAACCAACAATGATCAAGAAAAATAAAGAAGGCCACTATATACTGGTTAGGGGAAAAATTCAAGAAGAGGTAACACTCATAAATATGTATGCAGCAAACATGGGAGAACCCAGTTATATAAGGCAAATCTTAATGGACATGAAAAATCTAATATCCAATACCACAATCTTCACAGGAGACCTTAACACCCACTTACCCCCAAAAGATAGATAAACCAGACAAAAACATAGAAAAGAAATAACAGAACTAAACCAGAGCTTGAAACAAATGGACTTGGTGGACATATACAGAGTGTTCCACCCAAACACAGCTGAATACACATTTTTCTCAGCTGCACATGG
>NW_004524667.1:3458085-3506165 GCF_000260255.1 Octodon degus | reverse complement strand
AAATAAATAAATAAATAAATAAAATTTAAAACAAATGCTGAGAGGAATAAGTTCTAATGCTCTGTGGCATAGTAGATGATTACAGTTACAACTGGTGTATTTTATAAAGAACTAGAATAGAGAAGTTAAAAGGTACCAGACGGAATGATAAGTGGTTAAGGGATGGAATGCTAATTACCCTGACTTGATCATTACACCTTGTACATATGTGTCAAATTATCACACTGTAGCCCATAAATATGTACATTTTTTATATATCTGTTAAAATTTGGAAAGCAAATCTGCAGTCTGGTCCTTATGGTCCTGCTCACTACCCCAACAGGAGCATGCATGCCCACACCCCACTGACTGCACTCATACCCACCCAGGATGCAGGCCTTCATTCCGCCTACCTATCTGAATTGCCCATAGTCCCCACTCCCTTGTTTTAAAATTTGATTTCAACCATTGACCAAACAAACTCACAGAGACATCTACCACCCTCCCCCAGTAACTCTCAGAACTGTTTGAAGCCCCTGTCTTCAACTACCTTGTGTGATTTTTCTCGGGGTTCATAAAGAGTAAGTGCTCAAAAAAAGTTATTACTTTGATTAAATTTAAACCCTGTCCTGTTGTCATAACCATGACTTGTTAGTCATCTTGACCAAAACAATGAGAGAAAAAAGAAGGGAATGTTAGCAGCTGGGCTAAGCTTATTCCCCTTCTTGAGATTAAAACAGCAAGATAGTTACATGAATTGAATTTAAGGCCCAGCTAACTACAATCAGATAATCTTGATCCCTTAAAACATAGGAAATCTGTGCTTGAAAATAAATTTTTTAAAATTTTTATTAGTATACATTTGCAATGTATAATGATTACATTCATTGTGGAGAGTTGGTACATGTGCCTAACACATCTTAATTCTTTTTATATCCCCTTCTTTAAGCCCCCCTTTCCTCCATCATTTGGTCCTCTTCCTTTTTGCAAAAGACCTATCTCTGTATTTTCTATTATCTTTTATTTTGCTCCTTAATTCATTTATATTTTGGGTTTCTCATGCAAGAGAAATCATGAAATATTTAAGCTTATGCATATGATTTTTTTTACTTAACATTATGGTCTCAGGATGCATTCATTTTCATACAGAGGACTCAAGTTTATCTTCCTTTATGGTAGAGTAATACTTCATTATGTATAAATACCACATGCTCTCAGTCTATTTATGTGTTGATGGACATATAACTCAAATAATAACAAAGGCTGGTAGGCTGTGGAGAAAAAGAAATGCTTCTATATGGTTGGTGGGTATGTAACCTAATATAACCACCATAGAAGTCAGTATTGAGAGTGCTCAAAAAACTAAAAATAAAAATTCTATTTGGCTCAGCTAGTCCTCCTCTAAATAGCTTCTAGAAAAATATTAGTGATACGTGCTTGCCCATGTTTACAGCAAAATAACTGATACTCGCTAAATCCTGGAAGTGGCCTATATGTCCATCAGCAGGCAAGAGACTCTTGGTGCAGCAAGTTTCCTGACTCCCCAGTCTGAAAAGATAAAGCTGCCTGGAGGGGAGCGATGTGCACCTGCAGCCCCTCACCGCAGCTAGCAAGCACATGAGCAGTGGTCCGAATAGATGGAAACGAGCAGCAAGCATATGCTTCAATTGTTTCCCTCAGGTTTTGTAAATTCTGCACCCTTTACCCTTTTTGAGAAGAATGAGTTTTGAATTATCTTCTGGCTGTGTTTTCTGTAGCCCAAACTGACTTATAAGAAATCCAAGAAAAAAAATATATGTTTCAAAGTCTTTATGTGACTTTCTAAATAGGTGCATTATTAATTATGCTAGCCAGATCAATATAGGACTGAAAATGCTTTGTTGAATTGGGAGACCTTTAAGAAGAAATTAAATAGTGTTGAAAATGGTAGATGCAGAGATTTTCCAGGTAGGCTGACTTGGGAGATGTAAATGTAGCCCTTTTGGAAGGCAAAAGAAGACCATGAATGCTGTACACCAAAAATAACCTACCTACCTTTCCACATTTGATGTTACAGAGTCAGCCCCAAAAGTGTTTATCTCCTCAGGCCTCTTAGGCCAACACCACACCAGCCAGGTTAGCCCAGGGCCATCCACAGAGCCACATTCCCACTGAGCTTTCTAGGAGAGACTTTGTTTCTTGTGTCTTCAGGTTACAGTGGCTCCTCGCTGTAGTCCCCCCATGCCTAGTGCTTAGTGATTAAACTACCATCGCTCCACGTGTTGCAAACCTTCACCTGTTTTGCTGTTATAAGAACACTTGTGATTGTATGTAAGGTCCATTCAGAATAATCAGGGTAATCTCCCATCTCAAGATCATCAGCTACTCATATATACACTGTCCTTTCTTTTGCCATACAAGGGAACATTCATAGGTTCCCAGGTATCTTCTGGGAAGTCATTATTATGCAGCCTTCCACAATGAGAAACTATAATTACTTTGAATATATTCAGTGCTAGATAATTGAGTTTAAAAAGCAGCAGGTGTGGACAAATAGATCCTACATAGGTAGCATATACTATATAGTTATATTTTGGAAGTGAAACAATGGAGAATTTTCATTTTCACTGATGTTTTTAAAGCATCTTACTAATTTAAATAAAGAACATGACGGATATGTTTTTACTTAGGATAAGACAATAAGGACCAAAATGGAAAAAGATATTTCCGACAGCCTTGAACAAAGTCGGCACCACAGTTGGGCATCTTTATTTCATAGCGCTAATTTCCACTCTCCCCTTTCATCCCCGCGCAGCTGCCCCCCTTTCACTCATCTGTGTAATTTGGATTGAAAACACACTTGAGGCAATTACATCCAAACTCAGATTTGCTTGGCTTCAAAGTCTCTGCTGCTCCCTCCATTGCAGGGTATTTTTCCTAATTTCCTCCTTCAAAGAGCAAAGGAAGAAGTTTCCAGGAGGAAAAGAAGGAGAATAATTCAAATGAACAGGAGCTTTTCTTTTTTGATGTATTATCTGAGGTTTTTTGTTGTTGTCGTTTTGTTGTTGTACCTTTTCCTCTCAACAAAAGCAGAAGTATCCTACGACTAGCAGAAAAAAAACAGATATCTCCTTTTTGTCTAAATCTCTACCATTTGTGCAAGTTTTTATTTTATTGTTCTACATAGGTATCACTCGTTCATTTTCTCAACCAACATTCTTGGAGCAGTGGCTATTTTATCAAATATTATGACCAGCATGCTGGGAATATATTTATGAACAAAATAAAAGTAATGCCCTAAAAACTCTGAGTCAGTTTTCCCCTTTCCCCCTAATCTGTTGCTAAGGTTTAATCAGTGAAACAAAATACATAGCCTTCACTAAGGATTAATAATTTATCCTAACATCCAATTTCTTTACATTTGTAAAGAAAGAAAGAAAGTCTGAAGTAACCATATGTCTAATAGCCAAAGTAAACACTTTGAATTGGAAAGGAACATTATTTGTATCTGAAGGAAATTTTTTTATGTTAAAGGACAAATTTGTAAAACTAATAATTATTCCATAGATGTATTAGACTATAGTTACTATTGCATCTTATTATTTGGCCATACCAATAAAGATGTTCTTAGATATGCATAACAGAGGACATTTTCCATTACTTCAGTGAAATAATCCAATTTTTTCAGCGTATTTTTTCAGGCGTTTAATTAAATCAATTTAGTTTACTACCAGGTGCATTTATTGTACTTTCTAATCTGGAGGTAAACGCTGCCAGTATGGACATGTGGCTGGAACATTCTAGAAAATGGGGAGGGAAACTGTTAAAAAGCTGTCAGCACAATCTTCATTTATTCAGTTTAGATATTGCAGACAGAAATGAGTTTCACTAAGACTGAAGGTAGTGGAAGAGTAGATCCTTTAAGAAAGGGACTAGGAGTAGAAAATGAGTTCAGAAAATAATAGAAAACAAGTGAAGTGGAGCTCCTCAAACTTTGTAAAGAAATCTACTCTGTGTCCTAATAGACAGTCTGCTTCCAGATCCTTTCTCAGCTGCCTCAGGCAAGGCTGAGCCTGAAGAACCAGAGGAATCTGCCAACTCACCCAAGGTCATCACAGTGGTGGTGCTAAGAAAAAACCCACCGCCTGGCCCTGAGGTGGTTTGATCATTACACATTTCATTTTAGTTGCCAACGTACAATAAATATGTATTTGATTTTTTTCCTGGTTCCTGACACAAGGCTTCTCCTAAGATTCTTAGAACCTTAAAGCACTGAGGAAGTCTTATGTATGCTGAGATGACTAGATAGTAGGGACCCCTATGCAGCTTGGGATGCAGGCTGATCTTCAGAATGACAATGATATGGCCAAACCTAAAGCTTTAACCCCCATCCTCTGTTCTCCAGGAAGAGGACAGCAGAGGGGACTGAGTTTAGTCACCAGTGGTCACTGATTTAATCCTTAATCCCTGTGCAATGAAACCTTTGTGAAACACCTAAACAACAGGAGTTGGAGAGTTTCAAGATTGGTGAGCAAACCAAGGTCCTCAGAGGATTGTGCTCCCAGGTAGTCCATTGTACTCCCAGAGAGCATAGAAGCACTGCACTACCTCCCCCTGAGCATCCTTCCATTTCTGTCCCAGCATATCTTTCATCTGATTGCTCCTCAGTGGTATTTTTAAAAATAATAAACCAGCAAAGTGACTTCCTAAATTCTGAGAGCCAGTCTCACAAATTACTAATCATGAGACAAGGAGTCATGAGATCTCTTATTTGTAACCAGACAGAAGATGGGACACCCAGGACTTAGTGAAATGTCACAAGATAAAAGATTTGTTTTTTTAAAAAACTGAGGCTTTAGCTCAATATGAAGGCCTTAGGCTGAATCCTCAGTGTCAGAAAAACAAAAATTTGCATCTGAAGTAGAGACAGTCACATTGGACTGGCCATTAATCTGTGAATTTTGTGCTAACCTGGGTGGTTAGCATCCAAATAAGTGAGTAGGACACTCAGCTGGTATCTGGAGATTTGGCTGATTTAGAGAAAGGAAAACACACACACTTGATGTCAGAAGTAATGTTAGTAAAAGTGGCAGATGCCAAAAAATAGTTTACTTTTTGATGACTTAGAAAGGATCTAATCCAGGGGAGATTCCTTTGTGATAATGACAGCCAATGGAAGCTTAGTTTTTTTAGTCACTTGATTTAGTTTGAACTTTAAAAAGAATATGTATTTTTAAATCCCCAAACGATACTATAAATTCATTCAAAGTAGAAAAGAATCTCAGCGATGCTGGATGCATATTAAGTATTCAGCAAATGTGTCTGTAATTGAGTATTATGACTCTTCTGTTTCTACAAAGTCTATTTCCAGTAATCCCAGCCTAGGAGCTGCACTTTTGCCAATAAAATAACTGAAAGCCCTAAGAGAGTCATTTAATGTTAAGCTTCAAAGGTTAAAAAGCATTAAAAGCAGATTTTGGGTTGAGGCTCAATATTGCGATACTAAGGCATCCCTAAGTATTTGAGGAATTGATATCACTTGTGCATACTGTTTTCTCTGACCTCACCATTAGTCTTCTAGCCCTGAAACCCTCATTTTTCATTTGAGGGATTCCCCTTCAATCATTTTCCCTTCTGGTTTTGTCACTCTCCCTCCCTGGATGATCTCCTATATCTTTAGAATGAAGGTAGGAGTCAGGCAATCATGAATAACTTATATAGCAGTGTCTACTATGATGTCTCGTTTGTGTACAATAAGCAAATGTAATGGTCAGAATTCAAATTTAAGATACTTGTAATATTTTAGTGTTGACTTGTTAAAGAACTACATTTGGGAGCAAAATTTTAGCCTTGAGCCTTTAAAAATACTTTTCAGATCACTGTTACTTAAATTAGAAGCTTGCATCTGTAGTTGACTTTTAGCCTTCACCAGAGCACAAGAATTCAGCTTAGTTCCTGAGCTAAGCAAAAGAAAGCAGACAATAAATAGCAGCTATAAATGAATGAATACAGCTATAAATCAGAAATGTATAAAGAAGTTAATTTAATATAGATAATGATAGTACCTTTGTGCTAGCCAGTATGCTATAAAATCAGTGTTTTCTTAGAATTAAAGAAAAACTAAATGAAGCCATTAGAGACAGGGAAGAATTTTAGAATTCTTCATTGTGTCAATTGCTTACAACAGAAACTGCATTTATAAATCTGGTTGACTCAGAAACATGGATGAAAAGTTGCCAGGTTCCCCATAAACAGCTTAGAGCCCTCACTGCCTACCTATGACACAGAATGTACGTGCGTGCCACCTTCCACCAAGCTTAACTGCTTGGGGAGACAGGCTTTCTCCACTTTTTACGTAGAGCTATAAGCTGAGTACATGGGATACATGGCTTGTTGGGCCAACAACCAAGACTTGAAACAAGGAAATGACAAAGCTACTAACTAGCTTCTCTGTGTTCAGGCTTTCTTCCTTAACCAAAATAAATCTCCAGATATCTTTTGTCTATGAAAATGATCACCATGGGTATTAAAAATCTGAGTTTACATTTTTGGGAAAGTATGCTTGAATATCCTAAATCTCTGGCCCAGACACCATGCATGTGAAGCTCCTGTCTGAAGGAGAAATTCTCATACTATTCATATATATCTGTGCTCCCAGTCTGAGCTTCCTGAAAACAGTTCAAAGTTTATTCCTTAGTTGCCCTTTCTCTTCTTACCTGTGTATGAGATGCTGTCCTACATAATGGTGAGTCCACACACATTTGGAGTATGTTCCATGAGTCTCTGGACTTTGTGTTATTATGGCAGTGTTGATTCATGTGCTTTTCTGATTCCTGTTCATGAGAATATTCTCATTATCATACCAACATAGCTGACAATCAAAGCTAACTCCCTAGGCATGCAGCCACGTGTCTGTGATGGCGTGGAGGCTCTCCTGATGCTGAACACCTGCAGGGCATAGGTGTTCAAGCCCAGTGGTCCACATGCACTGCCTCTCTATCCAGGCCTCAGTGGACTGGAGTTGTGGCTGAATTATCCCTGTTTCTGATTGAGCTGTTTGGCCTAAGCATTTATAGCATGTAGGCCTCTGGGTACTTAGCAAGCCAAAGGGACTTTTAGGGGTGGGTAATTTTAACTGTAATGACTCTGATGTGAATCTGAGATCTGTCCCAGTGCTAGTTGGCTTGGATTCCAAAATATCCCTGGTTTTGAGGATCTATCTATGACTGTACTCATAGGAACAACACCAGACTGCTCTTCCTTCAATCACCACTTCCCACCTGATGTTGAAATTTACAGATCATGAGCCAAATAGCTCAGCAGACTAAAGCGCCTTCTTAGGATGATGCAGCGGCCAGGGTTCGATTCCCAGCCTGCCATGCCAGCCCCGCTCCCGGGGTGCGCTGAGATGGCAATTAAGCTTAGGCATGGTGGTGCACGCCTGTAATCCCAGATCTTTGGGAGGCTGAACACAGGCAGATCTCTACAAGTCTACTGCCTAGTGAGACCCTGTAGACCCTGTAGATCCTTACTAAAATACCGAAAAAAGAAAAGAAATTTACACATCACACAATTCCTCATTACCTTGGAGGCTGGGCTCAGATTGCACCCGCCTTCTAGCCCACCCCCTATGTCACCACCCCTAACAGGATGGACCACCTCCTATAGCTGTGGCGCTGGACATGACTGCTCTGACACATCAAGCTTGTTCCAAAGGCTTCCCAGAAACCCTAGATGAATCTGATCTTTTCTGAACTATGTGCCAGAGATAGTCTGGGTTTTCTAACAAATTAACATTTCAATTGTATTTTGTTAAGAGTTTATTGTCTGTAAGTAACAGAAACCAATTTTAACTACTTTGGATCAAAAAGGGCAATTCATTGCAAGGATTCAGGCTAGGTCCAGGGACTGCAAAGCAGGATTGTGAACTTTTCCTTGAGAGCTCTGTGTGTTTCTTAACTTTCTTTGCAATCTTTCTGAGTAACAGTTCAAGACAAAAATTCTGAACAGAGAGCTTTGGTCTCTGCCTATCCATGTTCCAGTCACCTAAGGCCAACAACTCATTTCTCAGGTAATTCACACCGGACACCTGGCACCTAGCTCTACAGACAAGAGGCTGAGATGAGAAGACCTGTGAATGATGCTTCAGTAATATCTACCAGCGAGGGCATTACTTAATTTCTTTCTTGTAAAAATAGTCATGATCAAATGACTACAATTTAACTAGTGATTCATAGAAGACTATTTTACACATTTTTCAGAAAGAAAAGAAACCTTGAAAACTGTCTCAGTTACTCTTCTCTCATTGCTGGGACAAATACCCAACAACCAAAATTAAGGAAGTAAAGGTTTATTTAACTCACAGTTAGTGGAGGTTTCAGTCCATACCCAGCTAGCTCCAAGGAAGAATGGCACATGAAAGACAGCAACCGTACATGGCAGTGGCACAGAGCAGAGAGCAAGGCAAGAAACTGCAGCTCCCACAGCTCCTAGCCTCTTTTCCCTCCTTACATTGTAATGTAGATTACCCACCCCAAGGCCAGGATGTAGTATCCACACCCACAAACTCCAGAAGCCTCCCCAAGACTGCATGAGGCTTTGTAAATCATAACAAAAATAAACCATTGAGTTGTTAGCTTGTAGAAGTTCTTCAGTCACCCCATGATTTTAGCAGGGTCACATTTTTTTGCCATAATAAGACTGCATAAAATCAAAAGGCCTTTGAGTTTCTTGACTTTAGGCTAACTTGATTCAGTAATTCTGGTTGTGCCCTCATTAGGATAAATGTTCATTTGTGTATGATTTTCTTAAGTAATTGAGAAGTCATTTAAACCCAGTGTAGTAGTAATGCCACACTCAGAGAAAGCATACATGTACTATTTTCTATGTCCCTGGACTATCTGGGTCACTGGAGACACAATCAAAATGTGAGGCTTAAAGAAGAGAATCACAATGAATAGAGAGATTTGTTCTAATAGTGTCTGTGGACAGGATATCATGTCTGCATCTTGTACAGTGAATAGCCACTAAGACAATAATAAGCAATGTATTAATTACTGAAACTGTGCTAGTAATTAGTTTTGAAACTCATTGCTATTTGTTTCTCAATAAAATTATTTTTAAAAATAAAAATTAAATTAAATTAAAAAAGAAGAGAATCAAAAATGAGTCCTTAGATTATAAAGAAGATTGAAAGCCAGGAGCAGTTGGTTTGAGCCTCTACAGTAATCCTGATAAAGAAGTTAATACTTTCTTCCCTGAACAGGAAGTACAATTCTTCCAGGAAAAGCATCTACGTGAGCCTTCTCTTGCTCAGCACCTCTAGCAAGGTGATTCTAGCCAGACTCACACACTCCTAAGTTGTAGCTTTGATCTGTGTGGAAAGAAACCCTTCAGAGTTTTTGCACTTCCCATAATGTACAGGGCATCTGAATAACTGTTTCGAACCTCTCTATCACTCTCTGTTGTGTTGGTGAAAGAGGAGAGCTATCAATTTGCATGCAGCTTAGCAGAATAAAGTAATAATTACTATACTGTAGATCATTATCATGAAACCATTACATAGAGTGTTATACTTTTCAGTTCTTTAAAGAATTTGAGGGCCAACCAAATAGCTCAGCAGATTAAAGCACCTGCAAGCAGGCGCAGGGGCAGGGGTTCAATCCCTGGCCTGCCATGCCGGTCCCACCCCTGGGGTGCGCTGAGATGGCAATTGAGACTGGGTGTGGTGGCGCATGCCTGTAATCCCAGCTCTTGGGAGGCTGTAAACAGACAGATAGTAACAAGTCCTCTCTAGTAGTGAGACCCTGAACACCCTTTAGACCCTTCCCTAAAATACAAAAAAAAAAAAAAAATTGAAATGTGTTCTCCAACATATCAAACATGTACTCTTTGACATGCCACACACTTTACCAGTCATAGCATATATTCCTCTAAAACTAGCAAATAATTAGCTAATAATAGGCCAGATTTAAATATTAAACATTGCCTGCTTGTTAATTTTCAACCAGGTAGATCATGCACATACTTTTTGTATGTATTCTTTCAATAGTCTGAGATGAGTGATATTATTTCCTTTTATATATGAAGCAAGTGAAGCTTTATAGGATTAAATAACTTGATTTATCAGCATGCCCTAACACTTTAAAACTGAATCTGTAAGTTCCAGGCAATCAGGACTGTGAATTTCCTGTTTTAGTCTCAGTGACAAACACAGAACAGGCTTGTAATAAATGTGTAAATAAGGATTAAATAAATGAATCTAACTTCTAACTTCATGCACTTTACACAATATCATGTTTCCTCTGAGATCACCCTGGGTAAAGAAATAATTGTATTTATTAGTGATATATAGATATATATATATATATATATATTTAATGTAATGCATATGTGTCGTAAATATATATGATATAAATAATTACATTATAATAGTCCATGTTCAGAGAATAGATAACAGATGGTTCCTTCCTTAGGGGAGTTCAACTTACGATGTTCTTCAACTCTTCAGTGGCATAAAAGTGATACACAGTGGGTAGGAACTATACTTTAATGTTTGGATTTTCTTTTACTCCTGGCCTAGTGATATGTGGTAGGATATTCACACAATGGTGGGCAGTGGCAGCAAGTGGAAGCCCCTGTCACCCTCACAATCACAACAGTGAATAACCAGTACTCAGCGGAGCTCTGGGCTGCTAAGCTATGCTGTTTTGTAGGTTAGGGTTATTAAATGCAGTTTCAAGATTCAATGCCTTCAATTCGTGATACACCTATCAGGACACATTCTTATAGTAACTGTAGGGGCATTCATATTTTTATGTGTTTATGATAAGAGATTACTTGGATAATATTCATAAATCATCACAGATATATGGGTTGAGAGTCAGCATTTTGTCTGAGTGCCAGCATATTGTTGGAGATACCAAACAGACCTAGTGTTTCTGAAATATTTTTCTCAGACAATGTACAAAATGTAACTCCGAGAATATCAGATTATTTCACATATTCTCTTGTATTTATTGTTTTTTATAGTGATAAAATATACTTTCATCAAACTCCAACAGAAATTGCTGAAAGGAAAGAGGGAGGCAGATACACATGCTATAAATATCACTATTAGGGGAAGCTTACTCCAGCTTTACCCATTCATTTGTTAATTAGCCCATATTTCTTTAGCTTGGGAATTATAGGTCCAGTGATTCCTTCATCAGCTAAGAAATACCAAAAGAATCACAATTATCATTGACTTTCAAGTCCTTTAAAAATCCAAGAATGGAAAAACACTTATTTTTTAAGTCCATGGAAATGCTAGCCAATAATTACTAGAGAAAATGGCTGTATTGATTCAAAACAATGATTTCTATTAGCTTAGCAGATACAGTTCGGAGTCCATTACTAGATAGTAGTTTTCCTTTCAGAGTTTATAAACACTCTGGTATTTAGAAAACTGAAAGAATGTGTGCTGTTCAACTTGTAGCCATGATTAGGCGGTAGGCTACTTTCAGTAAATATATAAACATCTGACTCCAGAGACCAGCAGAGACATCAGAGCATATGGTCTGAATAGTGCCTTTCTGTTAAAGGTGTATTTGAATGTTTAAAACCAACTTAAACATGCTGTTTGAAGAACTATATATAGAAAGCCATGGTTTTATAAATTTCAGAATTGTATGAGCCAAATATAACATGTACACCAGAGATTGGTAAATTCTTCTTGAGTTATGGATTGCTTTCTGATTCCGATAAATATTAAGTACCTACTTTCCAAAACTGAAGATACACAAACTTTTACATGCAACTTGAGAGGTTTCTCTAACCACAAAAGCTCACTCATATTAGTTAAAAGTGTAAATATCATTTGCATTTTAGCTTACAAAGTTATTTAGAGTTAAATTGGTATATAAAGTATTTTTTATTTGCCTGTTTTCCTACTTAACCTTTTCTAAAATTTCCTTGGCCTAGTTACAAATGACCAGAAATCATAATGACAGGGTATTTGGGAAAAACTACTCAAGCAATGTGGCGTTTTGTGCCATTCCAGTTCTTCTGGTCTTTTCTCTTTCGAGTTGCATTGTAGATTGTACTGCTCATGTATGCTATGGCTTGCACAAGGTTCTGGTTTGTCTAGTGTATGTTTCTTCTGGAAATGTAAAGCCATATTTGGGAAACAAGAAATACTGGAGCAGAATGTAGTAATAGTACTTTGAGGCACCACTCCTGTCTTTCCCAACTAATTTTGTTGTTATTTAAAGTCACCTATGATCTGCCTTTCCTGGACAGTTGACAATTATCAGGTAGGCATATGGTACCAACAGAGCTTATACAATACATGCTTGTGTGAAGGGTCTCACGCACTCAGTTCCAGAGAGGAGAGCTGGCACTGAAATAGTAAAATAAGAAAAGGCTGGATAACTCAGAATAGACTCAGAGTAGAGAGACGCATGGATTTGTGGTGAAGTGGGAAGACATCTGTTATTGTCCAGCCAGGTAGTATTAGGTAGAAAAAACGCCCTGAGATCTTTGCTTTTAATTTCAAACCTTGACAACTTAGAAGATATTATAAGATTTTGTGTGTCATGATAGCTACCAGGCTATCATTTGCTGGACCTAGTAGAATGAATATCTAATATTCATTGTATAACTTGTTTTGGATTCCATTGCATAAATTGAAACATGTTTACTTGGTGCCAATAATGATTCTAAGTATGCAAGTTCTTTCATGTGTGTGCCAGATTCATACACATGTATAATTTCCTTCGATTTTTATTGAAAGGCATAAATTGGGAGGCTTTATATGTGAGACTTCATAGAAATGAAGTAAGGAAATGAAATAATTATAAAATTAAATTAATTTTTTTTCTGACTGCAGCAACCTGAGTAGAATTTGAAGACCAGATAACTCTAAAGCTCAAGAAAGTGTAGGATTGAAAATTTCTACTTATCTTTCTTCAGGGAAGAACTTTTAAAAATACTTTAAATCCTTCTTCTGTGGAAATAAACACTTTCCCTCCAGAAAAAATACTAATTTACTTTTACTGTTTCTACTACAGTACTGGTCCTTTGTGTCATTTATTTCATTTAATACATAGAACAACACCACACGGGAGGTGGTACATGTTTATTTTAATAGATTAATAAACTAAAGCTGGGGCTGGCCAGATAGCTCAGCAGACTCTGCTTAGGCAGAGTGCAGTAACCACAGTTTGATACCCGGCGTGCTGTGCTGGCCCTGCCCTTGTGGCACTCTGAAACAGCAATTGAGACTGGGCATGGTGGCGCAAGCCTGTAATCCCAGCACTTAGGAGGCTGAAAACAAGAGGATCACTATGAGTCCCATCTATGTTGTGAGACCCTGTAGTACCTGTAGACCCTGTACCAAATGCATAAAAAAATAAAAATTAAACTAAAGCTAAAGCAAGTAAATGGCCTCTTAAGGTCATATGATTGTGTACTGTCCCTGACAAAAACTAGGACATTGCACCATCTCCCTGAAATGTGTCTTTTGCATTACCAAGACTCTTGTCACGTCAAGGGGATGCTATAAGCAGATGGGCACAAAATATACAGCTAAATGTTATCTAAAGGACACTATGAACTAGGAAAACGAGGGTTACCTGCAGAAGGATCCTTCTCACCTATGTGCTAAGTCAGCCATTCCTTGAAATGCTAGTCCTACAGTGCAGCAAACAAAGCTCATGACATCCCTGCTGTAAATCGATGAAACCCCTACCAGCACTAACCTGCTACTGATTGACTCATCCAACTGGCTACCACTGAACCTGCTGGATGATGCACTTATCAAGTGCACATCCCATGTGGATGTTGTTAGGTAGTGCTGATGCCAAGTATGCACCTCATGTGGGATTTTGCTAGACAGTGCTTTTTTGGAGTATGCACATCCCATAGGGTTCCCCAGGAGGTGCTATGGAAGAGTATATGTGCTTTTTAGACATCCCAGAAATTGATGTTGGACCTGTATGTGCTTCTTGTGTACCCTTCCTCACTAATATGTTATAGTTAACTTGTTGCTTCCCTGTTAATAACTCTTAATAAATCATGACTCGCAAACTATCTCTGGGTGCTAGTGTTAGCCTCTCCACAATCTACCCCACTACTCTACCACAGCTGGACTTGGACACAGTAGACTGTTGAGAGACAAACCTAAAATTTCAAACCTTCTGTAGTTGTGTTTTCCATAGAGGAACACATTGCCTCTAAAGAGCAAAAATCTCTAGGCAATGTCTCTAAAGTTGGAGCCTGTCCTGCCTTCCTGGTAACAGACCATTCCTGTAGCAGGCAGCAACCCCTGAAATTTTGTCAAAGTACAGTTTGTAGACCTAGGAACACACTGTGTTCTTAGTGTTTCCCATAACCCCACAAGTAATATAGAGCAGTGATGGATTTAGGCTACACAGTGACTAGTGGTGTAATATTTAGTAACATACATAATCATCCTGAGACTTTCCTCAGTTAAGAAGATGTAGTATTAGGGAGCTCACAGAATTCTATAGATTTCTTTAACAGCTTTAGTGAAATATAATATGCATGCAATAAAGTCATTTGTTGTAGATATATAGTTATATAAGGTAGACAAAAGTATTTAGTTGGACAGCTGCCACTACAATCTAGCTTTAGAGCATTCCATCTTCCCATAAGCACCATAGAGTGCTTTTTGCAGTCAATCCCCTGCCCTAACTTTGGTCTGAGCAACCAATCAGATGTTTTCTGTCACAATGGGCTCAGCATTTCATAAATATATAAATTGAAACATATACTATGGTTTTTTGCCTACTATTCTTCATGTAGCATGGAATTTTATATTTCATTCATATTTCAAGGCTTTTATCAGTAATTTAATCCATTTTACTGCTGAGTTATAGATAAGCTACATTTTGTTTGTTATTTTATTATATGCTACATTTTGTTTACCAGTTTATAGACATTTGAATTGTTTCCACTTTTTGCTATCATGGATAATGCTACTATAAATATTAATCATCGTGATGTAGGAATACATGAACATTTCTCTTGGATAAGTACCTAAAAGTAGAGTTGCTTGGCCATGTGCTACATATATATTAAATATTACCAGATTTTGTCAAGCTGTTCAAAATAACTTTATCATTTTGATTTTCCTCATGTTTATGCCCTCACAACACGGGTTGTTGTTCATCTTTTTGATAGTTTCTATTCTAGTGAATGTGTTCTGGTTCCTCAATGCCATTTTAATTTTCATTTCCCTAATGATCGATCATTCTGAGCTTTATTATATTTGCTTTTCTGTGTTGTTGTACATTTCTGTGTCCATTCAAATTACATCTTTGCAAGTAGCATTTAACTTGTTTTATCGCTCAGCATATGGTTATCATGGTAAACATCCCATGTGGAATTCAAACCATGAAATTCTGTCCTACAAATCATTTTCTGTATGCCAAGTTAGTTGATAGTGTTATTCAAATTGTCTCTTATCCAAGTTAAGTTTCTTCTTTAAAATATCTGTTATCCAAAGTTGAACAAGAAAGGTGTATTTCAGTTGATGGTTTGTAGAGGTTTCAGTCCATCATCAACTCATTCTAAGACAGAACAGTATAGCAGCAGGGCATTGCAAGGGAGAAGCAGTCCAGGGCAGGCCGAGCAGAAGGCAGTGGCAGTGCATGGCAGCAGCCTGCCTACCACCTTGTATTTTTATTCCACTCAGGCCACATGCTGCCCACACCCAGAGCTGTGCTCACCACTTTAGCTATCACTCACCCTTGATCCCAAGGTCACACATTCAATCACCCATGTCCGTAAAGTCCACCTATGAGCACATGAAACTTGGTGGGAGTGTGGGGATAGTTAGACACAATCCAGACCATCTCCATTCTGCTTTTTCTTTATTTATTTTATCATTTACTAAGTTAAGTGTTGAAATCTGTAATAATAAAGTATTAGTTTTAATTTTGGAGATACTTGCTTTACGTACTCTGGAGTTCTGTTGTTAGCTACATACACTTTTGTAATTATTCTATTTTCTTCCTGTATTGACCCTTTGAAAATCGTACACTATCCTGCTTTTTGTCCAGCATTTACTTCACTTGCATCCTATGTTGTCCAATTCCCATCTCTTGTGTTCTTGTTTGTCTAGTACACTTTTTTTTTTTTTACAGGGTCTTACTATGCAGTTCAGACTCAGTGATCCACCCATTTCAACCTCCCCAATACTGGGATTATGGGCATACACCACTACTCTTGGACTTAGCACATTCTTTATACCTTTTAATGTTCAACCTTTGTATTTCTAAATTTAAAGTATATTTTTATAGACCTGGCTCTTTACACAACTGGCTGTTGCTTTTTAAATCAATTCCTGACTGAAGTGTTTAGTCTACTTGTGTTAATGTACTTTTCTACATTGTAAAATTTAGTTCTGACATTTCACTATGTTTGTATCTTCCAGTATTTCAAATTAATTCCTAACCTTCTTACTTAGGGAAATATGGGTGCTTTGTATTGTCATATAGTTCCATATGTTCACTCTTGTGTTAATCAGCTCTCTTACTGCTAAAGAAAATACTTGACACCTATAACTCAAAGGAGAGGTTTAGTAAGCTCGTGGTTTCAGAGGATTCAGCTCATGGTCAGATGGTTCGAAGCAGGAACATCATGGCAGAAGGGCACAGTGAAGCAAAGCTACTTGAGTCATGAAGGCTGAAAAGCAGAGCAGGGAAACAGTGGCAGGCAGAAAGGTGTCATGGCCCATGGACCACAGATGGCAACCAAGGACACACTTCCATGGTCCACCCAGTACCATCCAGATATACTCTTTGTCACCTACGCAGCTCCCAAGCCAATCAAGTTGACAACTAAGGTAAATTATCCCAACTTTTCTTTTGCTATTGTGTTAATATTTCACATATGGAAAGCTTTAAGTCTAATGATACAGTTTCATCATTTTTACTTTCAGCAGTGATATCTTTTTTAAAAATAATAAAAATGAGTATGTGTGAATGAGTAGAAGTCTGCATATGTATGCATATTTGTGTGTGTTTAAACCTATCTGCAGAAGCACATATATACATATTCATACCCATAAGGTTTATACACATTTTATAAAATATTTATACCAATATTTATCATTTCACTTCCTTTTAGCCAGAGGACCATTTAAGTATTTCTTGGAGTGCAGGTCCATAAAAGGTAAATTTTATTTACCTTTTTATTTATCTATAGATGGCTTTATTTCACTCTTATTTTCAAAGAACTATTTCTCTTGAAAGAGAATTCTTGATTGACAGTTTTTCTTTCAGCACTTTGAATATGCCATTGTAATCTCTCATAACCTCCATTGTTCCTAACGAGAAGCTTACTGTTATTCATACCAGGGCTTCCCTGTAAGTGATGAGCCCTTTTTATCTTACTGCTTTCAAAATGTTCTCATTATCTTTGACTTCAAGATATTTGAATTTCATAATACTAGCATACTTCCTTTGTTTTTTCTGGCCATGGATTTCTTCATTTAGTAAGTTAATATTCATCACCAAATGTTGGCATGTTTGATTCATTATTTCCTCAAGTTTTTTCTGACCTTTTCTCTCTACTGCAGGGACTTTACATCTGTGTCTCAATGCTTGATATTGAACAAAAGGTCTCTGACCTTTGAGGCTCTGTTATTATCTCAAATTTGCTTGAGATGGGATTTTATCTAGGTTTTCATTTCATTTAATATACTATTTATACCTTTCATAGCTTCCATCTCTTTTAATAGTCTTATTTATTTAATAATTATTTCTAATAATTATTTTAATTCTTTGAATATAATTTTCTTTTAATGTTGAATATTTAACTGTCAATTCCATCAATTGACCTCACACAAAGCCCATTTGTAGTCAGCACTTGTTCACCTTTCATAATTTTTTTGTTAAAACTTAAATATAGGTAATATTTTAAGGAGACCCAACTTTACTTTGTTCCTTGAGAGCTGTTGAAGTTTTTGCTGTTGTTAAATAGCCAGAAATCAAACTGAAATCTCCATCTTCTGAAGTTACTCCTCATTATTTTTTGCCTAGATCTTGTCTATATAGTGCATTCATCCTTTAGAAATCAGTCACTTGTTTGAGTAGATGTTATCCTCAGATATTTCAAGTTAATAAGGCTTTGCTGCTGTGTGGACTATAAGACACATTCAGAGGTACAGCAGATTCACAGTGCTCCTGCCTTTAGTTTTTGCTATATTCCCTGAAGTGACCAATGGGCATGCATAATTAAGCAATCAGCCAAGTGTATATAGGAAGTTTGTTACACCAGCCTTCTCAATCTCTCCCACACCTAGAATCCCTCTCAAGGTTCTCACTGCATTACCACCTGCTCCTGACGAAATAGGGCCCCCAACTTACAAACTTGCTGGTTTTCTGTACTCAAAGTGGGTGAGAGGGAATGCTCTTAGATTTAAAAAGAAAAAACTACTCAATCATAATTGATGCAGTTGTAGTTTTTATTAATAAACATTTCCCAAGCTTTTGCCTACTTTTTATTTTCCAGTGCTCTGAAATAATCATAGTTAATAATTTTGTCCAACATGTGGTTTTCTTCCATATAGAAGAATCATCCTCATATTGTCATTAGAAATAAAATCCATATGATTATTTTAAAGGTGCAATGAATTAACACAGTAAGGTTTTAGGTATAATAGCTGTCACATAGTAGGTAGTCATTGAATGATAGCCACTGCTGTTACTATCATCTTGTAGCTTCTGAATCCCTTATCTGACCCTAAATATTATTCTCTTATTTTCCCCTATGGAGCAAGAACTTGCAAACTCCCTGGAAAGAACTCCATCTCATCAGCCCAGAGTGCCTATCATCTTCATCTCGACTCAGATTTAAAAATTCTCAGTTTATTAAGTGTCATATACAAACAGTATCATTTTCTTTGTTATTGTGTAGTAAGGTTTAGGGAGCTCCACTTCAGGGAATAGCTCAACATGTGTACCCTCTGGAGTCCCATAGATCTAATAAGTCTTTTGGAACCAACTTTTAGAACATTCTTCTATGGAATATTTATAAAGTTTTCTAAATAGTGACTCACCTACATGTGCTACTGTCTCTATTAGTCAAGGATCTCAGAGAAGCAGATCTGATAGGATACGAGCAGATCTGATAGGATACAAGATAAAGGAAAAGGTTACCATGCGAGATTGGCTCGCAGGATTACAAAGGCTGAGAAGTCTCACTATTCACCATCTAAAACAAAGAGGCCCAAGAAAGATGGCAATGCGGTTCAACTCCAAACTTGAAGATGTGAGACCTGAAAGTGTATAAGCCCCAGTCCAAGTTCAAAGGCATAAGAATCAACAGTGATAGTGTCCAAAGAACAAGACAGATGCACCAGCTCAAGCAGAGAACAAAATCAGTCTCCTTCACTTTTTTGTTCTACTAAGACTCTCAACGGATTAGATGATTTTCTACTACCCACACACATTACTGAGAGTGATCTTAGTCCACCAATTCAACTTTTAATCTGTCGTGGAAACACCTCATTCTTTACTACCTGGGCATCCCTTAGCCAAGTAAAGGTGACACATGAGATTATTCATCAAAACACTGTCCCTAATAAACTTGATACCTATATGCATTTCTTTAAGCTATACTTTATTTTAAAATTAAGTATGACAAAATCATGATTCTACCTAATTGATAGAACTATCCTACATGCAAGCAGAAACACATTAATCTCTTTGCCAGAAGAGAAAGTCCTATACATTCTTTATTCCATTTGTCTCCTGCAAATACTTTTGTTAGTCATGGTTCTTTTACATGTAGAACATGAAATTCAAACTTTCATTTGTGGAAGGTTTGGGCCATTACTAGTCCTGCCTTGATGACCTTATCCCAGAGCATGGCAATATTAAGAGTTGCCTAAGGCATTGCCTATATCCAGACACACTCTACCTTGCTTCTATTGTAGAATAGTAGACCAGTTTCTCTTTGGTAGTCAGTGTCAATCAACTCAACCAACACTGTAGCACCTTGCTTTTTCTGCTAATTCCTAGGAGTGAGGAATTTCAAGAGGCTGTGTATCATCTGACATTCCAGCTCAATGGAATTATTGTGTGCTGCTGTAAGCATTCTCCCCTCTAGAATTAACACCTGTAGGTCAGCATAACATAACAAAAAATCATGGATTTAATAACCCCAAGAAATTTTCTAATGGGTCACTAGTGAATAATGAATGGAACTCCCATTCCTATCCTTTGATTCCTAGGCCTGTAAATTCTAGCTATTGGAAAGATAGCACCAACTATTGAATGATGATTTGAAGTATAGACACAATCTTCTAAAGAACCTTGCTCCCAACTCTAGAAGATATTTCTATCCATCTGGCACTATATCAGTTTTTAAAATGTCATCCTCCCTTTCTCTCATGTCTGCTACTTCAAAGTAGTAAAGAATATGGTAAAGCCATTAAATTCCATGAACACTACCCATTTCCAAGTTTTGGCTGTGAAATAAGTTCCTTGGTCATAAGGAGTACCATCTTATGAGGACTATTATGACAGTAAGTGGTCATTACATAAGTAATTGTGGTCTTGAGAGAAACATTACACACAGGGAAGGCAAATCTGTATTTAGAATAAGTGTTTATTCCATTAAGGACAAGCCCTTGTACCTTCAGTGATGGAAGTGGTTCAGTGTAATCAACTTGCCACTAGATAGCTTGCTTATTGCTCTTAGGAATGGTGCAATATCAGGAAGTCAGCGTTGGTCCTGTTATAGACTGGGTACTCAGCAGTGGTCGTAGCCAGGTTGGTCTTCAGGAATGGATGTCCATGTTTTGGGTCCCATGCATAACCTTCATTCCTGTCACCATGGCCACTTTGTTTATGAGCCCATGGGGCAATAACAGGAGTCCTGGGCAAACAGGCTAACTAACTGGTGTCCATAAAATGAGTCATCCTGTCCATATGACTCTTAAAATCCTCTTCTGCTGAGTACACTCTTAAGATAGGATTCGCATGAAATATAAATATTTTTATATCTTCTACCATTCAGAGAGATCTATCCATATGCCTCTTCCCCAACTTCCTAATCAAGTTTCTGCCAAACCATTGCCTACAGCACGTGATTTGGTATATAATTACACCTCTGGCCACTTTTTTCCAAATAAATTACTCAATATTCTTTTCAACATTCTTCCTACTGAGAGGACTTTCTTTCACTCCTGTCCTTCAGCAATGCCCCAGAAAAGGCCTCTATTGCTGCCAGAAGTCCACTACCAGCTAATGCTCATATATGGTCTAGAGTCATCTATAAATAAGGCCTAAATCTTCTTTTCTCTTTCAACTGACCATAGGAAATTCCCACCAAGAACTCATGTACAGCTGAGAGAGAGAGAAGGAAGTTTAGAAGGAGTAGGAACTATGCACTTCTGGGACACTTCTTCAAGTACTACACTGTACCGTCAACATCTGCTTAAGTCTAATTTATAGCTGCTGTTTCCTCTCGGTAATAGAGTGCTATGTGCACACCCAACCCTGTGGCTTGGTAGATCTTATAACACCAAATTCATGATGAGCAGTTTAGTGCACACAACCTCATTGCTCACAATAAAGCGTCAATATCCTGAGCCTTAGTAGCAGGCCAAAGGCTGTGTTTCAAGGAAAAAGTAGTTATCTACACGTGACTTTAGGACCTTGTTCCAAATGCTGAAGATCTATGTCGTGACCTATAATGACCTGCCAAATGCTCGGGGACTCTATCTGCCAATGAATCACATGCCTAAGGGGCAGGACAGCTTGCACAGCATCCTGAACCTGCTTCATGGCCTTCTCTCATTCTGAGTACCACACAGAACTAGCAGGCTTTTGGGTCACCCAGGAAATAGGCCAAAGCAAATACACCCTTGGGAGGAATATTTTGCCACCACAATGCAGAGACCCATTAAGTGTTGTACCACTTTCTTAATTGTATAGGGAGGTAGATACAGCAACTTGTGCTTCACCTTAGAAGGCTCCATCTCAACGTGCTCCACACTACTGGACCCCTTAGACACTTTAACAAAGTAGAAGCCTCTGAATTTTATTCAGATTTATTTCCCACACTGACTCGCAAATTGATTACAGTAAGTTTAGAGTACTTGATGCTTCTTGTTTCTTTTTTTACTGGTTGGCTTTTACATTACAGAAATGTATTTCTCACAGTTCTCTACGCAGGAGTTCTACCTTAGAGGGCCAGCAGAGCTGATGTCCAGTAAGCACATTCTCTTAGATCATGGATATACATCTTATTCAGTCCTTATAGGGAGCAAGAGCAAAGGAGGCATAAAGCCACTTATGGAGGCTTTGTGAGTTTCTCGTTGCTTCTCAAATGTTCTACCCCCTAATGCCATCAACTTAGCATTTAAGATTCCAATATAAAAACACAAACTTTTTTTACAGTAATATCCATTCAACAAATGATTTTTTTTTGCAGTGCAGGTAATTGAATCTATAACCTTGCATATGTTAAGCAAGTGCTCTATTACTAAAATCCTCAGTAAGTAATTGTTGACATTTGCAATATGCTAGGCCTCTTCTTTCATCTTCTGTTATGTTCCAAAAGTAAACCAGAGATCTGATTCAGCAGTGGTCAATCTTAATGTGCTATAAGTGTCCAGTTTTCCATAGTAGTTTAGGGAATATGTGATTGAAAGTAGCCTTAATTAAGTTTATTTTCCCAAAGATATTTACATGAAAAGGACTGTAATAATATCTTCTAGTACCCTAGCATTTGTTTCCTAAGATGCTGCAGAATGATGTAACAGTGATCTTGGAACACACATTTTACTAATACTGAGTGGAAAGCAGGAAGAATTTCATTTCATATCTCTCTTCTACATAGGGCCAATCTTTCCACATTTGCCAATGCTTTGATGCTGTAGCAGCATCAATAACTAGCAATATGTGTTTTAACAAGAGATGGTGCTAATCTGAGTCATTGTTGGAATTTTATTCAGGTTTCTCTGCCTGTTCGTATGACATCTCCTGTTACTGTCTACTGGGCCATAGGATGGGTCTTGCTAATTGGTATAATCCTTAATCCTTTACAACTCTGCATTTGTCAGCTTACAATGGTTACATGTGAACTACTTTGGCTTATTAATTTACACTGATTATCTGTACCTCAATTTGTAGCAGAGGTCAACACTTTGACAGAGATCTATGATTTAATGATGAAGAAATTAACTTTCCATTAACAGGACCATGTTGCCTATTACCGCTAAATTGAGTCAAAAATTCCTGAGTGATACAGCTTTAATGAAAAATTCCCAGCATATTCACTTTTGAAATAATGTAGTTAAAGAAGACATGATTTATGCATGATAAATTATAACAAGAAGTGTCAGCCTTGCTGTTAAAAAGTCTTAATTAGAAAAAAAATGTTTACTCTTAACATTAAAATGCTTTAAAGAGAACTTTTGATAAAAATAATACAGTGGTACAATATATTGTATTAGATTTATGAAAAGAAATTGTGTTTCAACAGCTGCCAGCACATAGTTCACACTTTAACAAGTGAAACATGTCTCATCACACTCAAGTTTCACCACTGTCTTGTCCTTTACATCTTTTTTCTTTCTGCACAGGCAACCCTAGAACAAAAATACCATGTGTTAATTAAACAACTCCAGCATAATTTATAGTGAATTCTTCTTTACTGATGCCCAAAATATCTGGATTCTTACCAAACATTACTTGGAGTTTATTTTTAATTTATCAATTCATGTTTTGGTCTCAAATTGATAATTCTTGCAGGTAATATCCTTCTCTAAAGTGGGCCTGTGTCCTAAGCCTTCATTAGTTGTGCTAAAAGCCAATTCCCTGAAATCATTTCAGTGTTCCAAAGCTCCGTGTAGATAAATTACTCAGTGCATTAAAAAAAATATGTCTGTGAGGTTTCTTGAGGTACTTAGAGATATTTATAGTCTGAACTTAAGTACCATAAAACAGCACAGAAATAGACAAGGACCACTAAAAGTTTGTTGCTTATGACAGAAGGACGGAAGCTAAGGGTGTTGTGCTCCCACCATTTCTCAGCGCCAGGATCATTTCATCTATCTGCCATCTTCTCAGCCATTAGATTCTCATAACAGATACTCTGTACCAGTCAGCTAATGAAAAAAGAAGGTGAAGACTTATATGTTACTTCTACCCACATGCCATCGACCTTGCTGGTCACCAGGCCACCTGGATTAAAGTGAAGAAACAGAGTGAAGAAACAGAGTCTGTGGTCTGTCAAGGAAGAAAAGAGAAAATATTGATGATAAGTGCTAATCTTGGTCACAGGCATTAAGATTACACTTACAGAGTCAGGGAGATAGATCAGCAGCATAAGCACCTGCCACACAAGTGCAAGGTCCCAAGTTCAATCCCCAGCACTGAAAAAGAAAAAAAAGATTATACTTACCTAAATCTATAGCATGGGCTGTTTGAACAGGAATTTGGAGTGAATGTGTTATTTTTAGAAACCAAAATATTTGGTTATTGCATGAATTATCCCCTTCCCTTTGTTTTACAAATTTTTCTTTTATTAGTTGCAGAAAAATAACAAATACTTGCAGTTATAATTTTCAAGTTAATGTACAGGATTTTATTTCCCAGGCAACACTATTTAATCAGACATTAACTGACAGTAGTCACTTAGATACTAGGCACATGTCACATATCATTGTGGGTTTTTTTTTATTTTTTAAATGTATTTAGTACAGGGTCTACAGTGTCTCACTACACAGATTGGACTTATAGTGATCCTCCTGTTTTCAGCATCTCAAACTCTGGGATTGCAGGTGTGCACCACCACGCCCATTCTCAATCACAGTCTCAGCATACCCCAGGGGGTGGAGCCAGCATGGCAGGCTGGGGATCGAACCCCCAGCCCCTGAGTCTGCCTAAGCAGGCACTTTAATTCACTGAGCTATCTGGCTGCCCCTCATTGTGTTTATTTTTTAAGAAACTAATTTTGTACACTAATTCTGTTATAACTAAACTTGTAGTGTGATAACTGTGTAAGACAGTCATATCGTTAGGCCTCTGTATTCATAGATTCTGTGTCTGTGGATGCAACCAAACTTGAACAAAAACTATTTCAAAAGAACTTGCTTCTGGGGCCAGCAAGATAGCTTAGTGGTCTAAAGCACCTGCTTAGGCAAGCTTAGGCAAAACACAGGGACCACAGTTTAATACCCAGCGCCACATACCCCACCAGCCCAACCCCCAAGGCAGAATGAGCAGGCCACACACATACACACAAAAAAGACATTGATTCTATACTGCACATATACACTTTTTTCTTTGTCATTATTCCCTAAAGAATATAATATACCAAATATTTCCATAAAATTTACATTCTATCAGATATAAGTAATTTAGAGTTTATTTAAAGTATGTGACAGGATTTCTTAGGTTATGTAGAGACACTATACCATCTTATATGAGAGACATAAGCATTTATGGATTTTGAGGCCTTGAGGGGTCTTGAAATAATTATTTGATGAACACCAAGAAGAATCTATATTCACCATCCCAATCTTGTATTCACTGACAATTTATTGTCTCTTTTTTAAAAAATATATCCTTTTATTTTTTTATTTTTTTCCATAATTTTATTGAGAAATAAATAGCAATGACAGTTTCAAATTGAATTGGTAGGGCAGTTCCAATAATTAACATACTGCACACTGCCTTCCTAGTGGTTATTTGTTGTATGAGATGCAGACATGATATCCTATTTACAAACACTATTAGAACAAATACCTCTAATTCCTTGAATTAAGAAAATGTAGCTATATATCTATCCTAACCCTTTTGAATACACAGATACAAAATGGTCACTCATCTATATCCCCTTTTTTTGTTTAATGCCATCATTTAAATATTATAGGTATGTGAACTCAGCAAAATATTACAAAATAGTCCAGTTGTCCACAATAGTACTGGGTCTTCCACTTGACTGGCAATGTCAGAAGTTGTTGACCTGAGTCCCCTGTAGCTCAACATAACAACATGGCTTTATTTCTTGCACTTTGTTTTTATACTTTTCTGCTGGATAGTTAGGACCAAGATAAAGCAGGACCTATGCAACAAGAGTTGTAGCTTTTGGGTCTGATAAGGTCAGTGAAATCCCCTCAGGATTTATCCTGAGATCCTGTACCTCAGATTGTAGAACTTTTGTCAGTGTCAGCCATGTGGATGAGTCAGTCATTGCTTGGCCAATGTGCTTTCTGTGAAAGCCTGAGAGAATGTTGTCTCTCCATGTGACTCTCATTAGGCATACTCTACATCATTGATCACTTTCCTCTTTGGTCCCATAATCTCCTTGATCAGAAAATTTGGGACACAATTGAGTTACATGATGTTACAGTACAAGTTCTCATATGTCCTGAGTCTTAATTGACCTTGTAAGGCTAGGGCCAAAATGTTGGCTTTCCTTGCAGCCCTCCTTTTTCTCTAATTTTGGTCTGCAAACTTAGGTTGGTAATCCCCCAGAAGAGAAGCTTATTGTTATTACTATATAACCTAGGCTGTTGAGCTTAACCTCACTATCTGTTTGAATATCAGACATCTTAGACATAACATGAAACAGGTATTTTTCATCAAGTATTGATATGTTAAACTTTAAGCCCCTACAGAATATGACAAAAAATTTCAAAAATTAAACTATATTTAAAAAATAGGAATAAAGAATTATATATGTTTACACATACGTCCAGAAATCTAACCATATACAACCTTGATGCAGGACAGTCCCTCAACATTCCTTTTCCTGTCTCCTGCCTTCATTCACCACCCCATTACTTATTAAACAGTCATCTACCCAAAGAAGCATGGCAACAACTGGCATGTCATGACAAGCAGCCTGTATTCAGAAGACCAGGATAACAGGTACTCCAAGCGTGAACCTACTATTACAAATTTCAATCTTCAATGTAGTACTGGAAAACTATATGATATTTACACATGTGTGTCTGGTTTATTTCACTTATGAGTATTTCTTCAAGTGGCATCAACTTCAATATAAAGGTTTCGAGTTTATCATTCTTTATAGCTGAGTAATACTCCATTGTGTAAAAATACCACATCTTTTTCATCCATTCCTCAGGTGATGGGCATCTTGCTAGTTTCCAAGATTTGGCTATCACAAATTGTGCTGCTATAAACATAGGCACACATATATCACTGTGATATGATGTTTTCAGATCCTCCGGGAAAATTCCCAGCAGAGGAATAGCTGATTTAAATGGGATTTCCAGTCCTACTTTTTTAAGGAGTCTCCACACTGATTTCCACAATGGTTGCACCAGTCTACAATCCCACCATCAATAGAGAAGCGTTCCTTTTTCCCCACATCCTCTTCAACATTTGTTGTTGGGTGATTTCTTTATGATAGCCATTCTTTCTGGGGTGAGAGGATATCTCAAAGTTGTTTTAATTTGCATTTCATGGATGGCTGGTGATGTGGAGCATTTCTTCATATATTTATTTGCTTTAATTGCATCCTCTGAGAAGTGTGTGTTCATCTCAGATGCCCATTTCTGGACTGGGTCTTTAAATTTGGGGCACTAGTGGTCTTTAGTTCTTTATAAATTGTAGAGAGTAGACCTTTGTCTGAGTACTTCTTTGTCAAGATTTTTTCCAAATTGGTGGGTTATCTTTTCACTTTGTTGGTAATTTCTTTTTTTTCCATAATTTTATTGACACAAATAGAAATAAGACACTTTCAAATCGAATTGGTAGGACAATTTCAATAATTAACATACTGCATAGAGCCTTCCTAGTGGTTACTTGCTGTAAAAGATGCAGACATGATATCCTATTTACAAACACCATTAGAACAAATCCCTCTATTCATTAAGAGAGTGCAACTAATATCTATCCTAACCATTTTGAATACACAGATACAAAATGGACATTCATTTATATATCCCCTTTTTGTTAAGTTCCGTCATTTGAACATCATAGGTGTGTTAACTTAGCAAAATATGCTAAAAGAGTACAGTAATTCATAATAGTACTGGCTCTTCTGCTTGACTGGCAGTGTCAGAAATTGTTCACCTGAGTCCCCTACAGCTCAACATAACAACATGGCTTTACTTTTCGTACTTTGTTTTCCAAATTTGTGGGTTGTCTTTTCACTTTGTTGGTAATTTCTTTTGATGAGCAAAAGCTTCTCTAGAGAAGGTCCCAGTTGTTAACTTTTCAGGTGTTTCCCAGGAGATTTCACTTTTGTTCATAAATCTTTGCCTACCCCTATGTATTCAAGAGTTCTTCCTACTTTCTCTTCCAGGAGATTTAGTGTCTCAACTTTAATGTTTAGATCTTTAATCCATTTTGACTTTAGCTTAGTGCATGGTGATAGACCTGGGTCAAGTTTGAGTTTTTGGCATGTAGAGAGCCATTTTTCCAACACCATCTGTTAAAGAGGCTATCTTTCTTCCAGAGAGTATGTTTGGCCTCTTTGTCAAAGATAAGATGGCTGAGTGTGTTCATAGGGTCTTCAGCATCTTCTAATCTATTCCATTGATACTCAGGTCTATTTTGATGCCAGTACCATGCTGATTTTATCACAGTAGCCTTGTAGTATAATTTCAAGTCAGGAATTGTAATGCCTCCTGCCTTGGCTTTATTGCCCAGAATTGCCTTTGCTATTCTAGGTCTTTTCTGGTTCCAAATAAATATTGGGAATGATTTCTCTAGGTCTGGGAGGTATGTTGGTGGTAGGGATTGCATTAAATCTGTACAGCAATTTTGGGAGTATGGCCATCTTCACGATGTTGGTTCTTCCTATCCAGGAGCATGGAATATCTTTCCATTTTCTGAAATCCTCTGCGATCTCTTTTTTCAGAGTACTGCAATTTTCCTTGAAAAGATCTTTGACTTCTTTAGTTAGATTAATTCAAAGGTATTTCATTTTCCCCAGCGCTATTATAAAAGGTATTTTTTCTATAATTTCCTTCTCAGTGTGTTTGTTATCTGTGTAGAGGAATGTTATTGACTTTTGTACATTGGCTTTTTATCCCGCTATGCTACTGAATTTCTGTATTAATTCTATTAGCTCCTTTGCTGAGTATTTTGGGTCTTCCAAGAAAAGTATCATGTCATCTGCAAATAATGGTAATTTAACTTCTTCACCTATTCTTATTCCTTTTATTTCTTCCTCTTGTCTAATGGCTATAGCTAATGATTCCAGAACTATATGGCATAGGAGTGGTGATAGAGGACATCCTTGTCTTGTACCATATCTAAGAGTAAAATATTTCAGTTTTTCTCCATTTAGAATTATATTAGCCATTGGGTTTTCATAAGAGGCTTTTACCAGATTGAAGTAGAGGCCATCTATTCCAATTTTCTGTAGGACTTTGAACATGAATGAGTGTTGGACTTTGTCAAAAGCCTTTTCTGCATCAATTGAGATGATCATGTTGTTTTTAGCTTTCGCTCTATTGATACAGTGTATTACATTTATAGATTTTCAAATATTGAACCATCCTTGCATCCCTGGGATGAATCCTACCTCGTCATGGTATATGATGTTCTTGATGATTTACTGTATTCTATTTGCTAGGATTTTATTGAGGACTTTTTCGCTATATTCATGAGGGAGATTGGCCTGTAGTTCTCTTTCTTAGCTGCATCTTTCCCTGGTCTTGGTATCAGTATAATACTTGCCTCCAGGAATGATTTTGGGACGACTGCTTTCTTCTCAATTTCATTGAAGAGATTGAAGAGTATAGGGACTACATCTTCTGTAAATTTCTTGTGGAATTCAGCTGTGAATCCATCCAGACCTGGACTTTTCTTTGCCGGTAGGTTTTTAATTACATCTCGTATTTCACTGGCTGTTATTGAGCTATTGAAAGTGGTTATATCTTGCCGATTAGCTTTGATAATTTGTAACTTTCTAAGAATCTGTCCATTTCGTCTATGTCTTCTATACTGTGAGAGTAAAGATTCTCAAAGTAGCGATTGATAATCTTCTGAATTTCCACTGGGTCTGTGGTAATTACCCCCTTTTCATTCCTTATTGCTTATATTTGAATTTTTTCTTTCCTCTGTTTGATGAGGTTAGCTAGGGGCTTATCGACTTTATTTAATCTTTGAAAGAACCAGCTTTTTGTTTCCTTAATTTTTTAAACTGTTTTCTTCATCTCAATTAATTTCTGCTCTAATCTTTATTATTTCTTCCAGTCTATGGGCTCTGGGTTTGGTTTGCTCTTCCTTTTCTGGTTTTTGAAGATGCAGCATTAAGGTATTTATTTGTTCCCATTCTGTTTTCCTAATGTATGAGTTCACAGCTATGAGTTCCCTCTGATAACTGCTTTCATCGTATCCCATAAACTCCTATATGTTGTGCTTGAATTTTCATTGAATTGTAGATATTGTTGAATTTCTTATTTAATTTCATCTGTGACCCATTTGTTGCTGAGTAGGTTGTTTCCATGTAATGGCAATTACATTAATGAAGTGTAATTTACATTTAATTTCCATTTATTTAGGGTGTTTTCCTGGTTTCTTTTGTCATTTATTTCCATTTTCATTGCACTGAGGTCAGATAATATGCTTGGCATAACTTCTGTCTTCTTACATATACTTAAGCTTGACCTATGGACCAGTATGTGGTTGATTTTAGAAAATGACACATGTGCAGCTGAGAAAAATGTGTATTCATCTGTGTTTGTGTGGAACACTCTGTATATGTCCACCAAGTCCACTTGTTTCAAGCTCTGGTTCAGTTCTGTATTTTCTTTGCTAATTTTTGTCTGCTTGACCTATCTATTTGGGATAAGGGATGTTAAGGTCTCCTATTAAGATTGTGATATTGGATATTAGATTTTTCATGTCCATTAAGATTTGCTTTATATAGTTTGGTGCTCCCATGTTTGGTGCATACGTATTTATGAGTATTACCTCTTCCTCTTGAATTTTTCTCCTAACCAGTATATAGTGGCCTTCTTTATTTCACTTGATCATTGTTGGTTTGAAGTTCAGACTGTCTGAGAATAGGATTGCTACCCCTGCTTTTTTCTGAGGTGCTGGGGCATGTAGTATTGTTTTCCATCCTTTGACTTTCAGCAGTAAGTGTCCTTATGAGCTAAGTAGGTTTCTTGTATACAGCATATTGTTGGATTTTGTTTCCTAATCCACTGTGCCAGTCTATTTCTCTTAATTGGTGAATTGAGTCCATTTACATTGATGGTTAGAATTGAGATAGATTCACTTATGATCGACATATTATTTACCTGTTATCATTTACTCCTTTTTCTCCTGTGTTTAATTGCTTGCCCTATTTAGTTGGTTGCTTCTGATCTCATTCATGGAGTTCTGATCATTTTGGTTCCTTTCTAAGACATCTTTTAGTAGTCTGTGTAGGGTTGGCTTTGTCATCATGAAATTCTTTTGTTGTTCTTTGTCATGGAAGTATTTCACTTCTCCATCAAACTTGAAAGAGAGTTTTGCAGGGTATAGTAGTCTGCCCTGAATTTGTTTTCATAGAGGACTTAAAGTACTCTGCTCCATGCTCTTCTTGCCTTTATTGTTTGTAAAGAGAAGTTGGCCGTAATTCTGATGGGTTTGCCTTTGAATGTGATCTGCTTCTTTTCTCCAGTGGCTTTCAGTATATTATTCTTGAGCTGAATTAGGGATCTTGACTATTATATGTCTCAGTGTGTTTTTAATTGGGTTGAGATTACTTGGCATTCTGTATGCTTCAGTTACCTGAATGTCAGATTGTTTCCTCATATTTGGGAAGTTTTCTGCTATTACTTCTGTGCATGTTTTTTTAATGTCATTTGTATTGACTCCTTTCTCCTTGATGCCTATTAGTCTCACATTGTTCATCTTTGCATTGCCTTACAGGTGATGGATTTTTTTTTCCTGCATCCTAGTTGTTTTTATGAGATCCTTTCTTACCTTTTCACTAGTTGCACCAGTATATCAAGATCTGAAACTCTGTCTTCACTTTCACTTAAACAGTTTTGTAAGCTTGTGACTGAGATTTTAAGTTCCTCTATATCTCTTTGACTCTGCTTCTTGTGATCTATTTCTTTCCTGTATTGCTCATTCAAGGAATCCATAATATTTCTAATTTCTTCTATCTTGTTTATCAATGTCTTCTTTAGAAGCAGTTATTAATTTTTTTACTGCAACGTTTTCTTCAAATTTGGTGTCATCCCTCTGTTTCTGTAGTTGATTCTTTACTTCAGATGCTATGAGTTTAGAGAATTCTTTTTTTTTTATTTCGGAAAAGAATTCTGCTCTGAGTTCCCCTATAACTTTCTGCTATTGCTTATTTACTTTCGATGCTATTAATTCATACATTTGAGCTGAGCTAGCGCCCTCTGCACTTGTTCTGGGTGGGCATTGGGTTTCCTCCATATGTTTCCGCATTTGTTTCTTTACTGCAGATGCTATTAATTCAGGGATTTCTTTTTTCATTTCCAGTCTGAGTTCCTCTATACCTTTCTGAAGTTGTTTCTTTATTTCAGAAGCTATTGATTCATTGATTTAAGCTGTGTGATTCCCACTTTGTTCTGTCTTAGTTTCCTCTGCACTTGTTATTAGTGGGCTTAAAGTCTGAGATTGCATTTTGCTCCTTCTCATTGTCATTTTGTGTAGCACTGTCTTCCAACCTTTGTTATAGAGCTCTCATGCAGTTATAACCTTAGTACCTGCTGAAGTTCAGGTGCAGATCTACAAAATTTGGATTTATCCAGCTGTGCCTGAATTGGGTCTGGCTGCTGTGCTCAGCTCCTTCCTGCTGCTGCGCTTGGGAGTGATCCTGTTGTGCCCCTCTAGCAAGATGTTCTGTTCCCGGACTAGCTGGGTGGCTTTGTTACTCTCTCTGCAGGGATTGAAGCTGCAGGTTTTCACCCCAGACCTGTATGCCAGGCCTGAGCTGAGTCGGAGGGTTAAGGTGGAGTAGGGGGAGAGGAAGCTCTCCCACACACTCACCATGCCTGGGTTAGGGATGGATCTGAGGGTCCCCAGAAGGTGGCAGAAATTCTCACTGGTTGGGCAGGATGGGGGGTGCTGCGGAGTGGTGTGAGGTCTTAAGGGGGTGGAAGAGGGTCTCACCCACACTGCGCCTGTGCTTGTACCGGACAGGTCTCACAGGCACAGGGTAACTGGAAACTCTCCCACACACTCACTGGGCCTGGGCTAGTGCTGGATTTGGGGGTCCTGAGAATGCAGCAGAAGTTCTCACTCTCTGGGCAGCAGTGGGGGGGACTGCGGAGTGGTCTATTGCCTCTTGAAATATATATCATACTTGAATGTGTAGTATTACATACCCCCTGTAATCTATACAAAAGATTAATATTTACTAAAGTTGAAATTTGAATAAAAGAAACTTATTCACATTTTCTGACTTACATTTTTAAATATAAAATTTTTCTCCTGATTCCTCCTTTTTTAATGTTATCACCTAACATTTCTTCTTCTGTGTACTATATCAGATCCTCTCTCAGGTAATATAATTGTTTAAATGGATTTGTGAGATTAATGTAATTTTCAAGTGAATGTACAGGGTTTTGTCTTTTATGGTACATGTATTAGAATTTCTGACTCTTAACTGCTCGTGGTTGCCCACATCAAAAGTGATTATTCAAGTGATATACCTACATCAAATGTTATAGAATTTGTTCAACATTTAGCACCTATGAAGTGCAATGATGAATAATACTCAATTGCTTTAGTTAAGAAGCTCTTATTCAAAATTTTGAGTGGGTTTGCATGGTATTATATGAGCTTTTCCATACTTGTGACATAGACATGAAAGCAACTTGTAAAATGTAGGGTTATGGAAATTGATTCTCGGGTGATTTTTAATAAATAGTGTTATGAAATAGTTCACAAAGAAATAACATGAAAAGCAAGATGTTTAAAAATAATGAATAGGAAAAAGGCCAGCCACATAGCTCAGCAGACTAAAGTGCCTGTTTAGGCAGAGGGCAGCAGCCAGAGTTCAATCCCAAGTGTACCATGCCCATCCAGCCCATGGGGAGTGCTGACATAGTGATAGAGACTGGGCTTGGTGGTGCACACCTATAATCCCAGCTCTTGGGAGGCTGAACACATGCAGATCACTACGAGTCCAATCTACATAGGATCCTGTAGATCCTGCAGACCCTGTCCTAAATACAATAAATAAATAAATAAATAAATAAATAAATTGAACAAAAATAACAATGCATTACATGGTATATTCAAACCAGAGAAAACTACTAGTCATGGAACTCTCTTCAATCACTAGATCTTATTTATCTTTCTTTTGAAATAAGTAGAATGTTGTTCCCAGTGTCCTGTACAACCCCAGTAACACAAGAGCACCTTCTTGGGTCAGAATGAATAAGTGAGAAAACAAATACATGAATGCTAGTGTCATTTATTCCTTTATTCATTTATGATTTCAAATAACTAAAATTCAAACAAAAACTAGAATAGTACTATATAATGCTATAGAAGATAAAACAGAAAATTATTTGAAGATTGTGGCCTACTCTGGTGTTGTATGCTTGGAGCATAGATAAATGTAGACAAGTTCTTTGCCAGAGTGTAATATCAGTAGGCTCTAGTCCAATACCTAATCGATTCCTCATTTCTGTCTAAATCCTCATGAGCACAGGCTTTACTGTCTGCCTTCCTATTATTGTTCTAGTCTTCTGGGGGACTGTCACCAGAATTGCCCCTTAAGCACTACTCATAGGACTCTATAGCTTCTATAGCATGTATCTCCAAATTTTTTCAAACTTCCACCACATCCTCACCAGATCTTCTAACCTCACTGTTTTGCTCTCAGTATATCAGAAAATGGCCTCATAAAACCCAGAAAAGATGAAAAAAAAATTGGGGGGCCCGGGGAGATGGCTCAGTAGAATAAGCACTTGCCTGGCAAGCTCAAGGGGCTGAGTTCAATCCCCAGTTTCACAAAAAAAAGAAAGAAAGAAAAGAGTCGTGAATTATATTTAACATATTTAGAATTTATCATCCTACAAGTAGGTACTACAGGGAGACAAACTATCCCAAGTGATTCAGGACAGAGGAGCTTCTCTATGGGCATTTCAGTGCTAAAATTGGAAAGTGGAGGACAAACAACTGATTCTCTTCTGTGAGTGAAAAACTCTGAAAAAGTTTCCTATCATTCATGTTATTTATATCAACCAGTTTTTTGTTTTGTTTTCTGGAAAAGCCGACTTATCATTGGGGTTAAGATGTTGCTCCTTAGAAGCAGAAAAAGTAGAACTTGATCCCTGTGTGTGCAGGTAACTTTCAGTTAACCAGGAGATTCTCTTAGCCTCTGAAGCCCTAGACTGAAAACTATAGTTGGGTATCCATTATGTAACAGGATTTAATTGAATTTTTCCTTTGTAAATTTATTTCGAAACTCTCCCACACTGAGCATATAAAAGTCAGTTCTATGTATTTTCCCATCCCCTAATCTCTTAAAATTTATGATTTCTTTTGTCTTTCTTAGAGGTCATTTTCAACCTCTCCCCTCATGTATTTAACTTGTACTCATAAATTGATTCTTTAGTTGGCATGTCCCCAAGAACAACCTCAACTCTAAAGCTGTCCTTCCAGTTTAGAAGCTGCAAAATCCCAACTTAAAGCACAACAACTAAATATGTAAACATAAAATTGAATGATATTATATTTTTCTTTATTACAATTATATTTGAGGAGCCCACATACCAAAGAAAAACCTCTAGCAATTTTAATTTGCAACCCAGAATAGATTTTTGGTCAGCTAGAGAAGAATCCCTAAAGCCCCAAAACTCCTGACTTCTTCTGTCACCTCTAACCTTGTCTCTAGTTATATATGTGGAATTATTATTCCTAAGTAGGGCTATAAAATATATATACATGTATATAAAATGGGTTTTTTATGTTTATGCTGTGCTAGGTTTTGTAAGAGTTGAGCAATCTGTCAGGAGAGTGACAACGGACCAACCAAGAAAAAAAAGATAATGAAAGAATAAGATCCTAATAGCTTGCTTGCTTATCTGACAGGGAGCTATCATTCACAAAGACAGTTAGGCTGAGCCTCTCATGTGGACTAGAATACTACTTGAGAAAAGAGTCAGAGAATAGAAGGGAGCTATATAATGTCCTCCTGGCCCCCAGAGATGGTGTGTTAACAAGAATCTGGGAGGCTTTTGCCTCCTGAGTCTAGAGGAGGATGCCCTTTGGGAAGTTCTATTTATTCATTAAATGATATTTTTAGTTTGCCTAATATATACTGGCTGTTATTCTACGCACTCATACCCTGTCTATTTATGGTGGAAAAGTCACAAATTTCCAGGTGGCGCTAACGTGCTATAACGGAACCTGACAAAGTAAGGTGCTAGCCAGTGAGGGGTAGGATGGAGCGTGCATTGTCATGGCTTAGAGCAGAAATGTTTGCCATAAATCTCATGTTCAGAGGCAGAGCTGGAAGGCTCTGTTCTTGCGCCAGTCTTTGCTGTTGTCTGCTTTCTGGCTGCTGTGGACTGAGCACTTTACCTTTGCATGCTTCTCTGCCAGGCTAGTTTCTCTTCAAAACCAACAACCCACAGACCAAATCACCTGAAAGGTGTGACAAAATAGACTTCTCCTTTTATAAGTTGTAGATGTCTGGTGTCTTGTCCAGCAACAGGAAATACCTAATACAGTAATGTAGCTGGTGTGCTTGGGGAACCCTTGCAAGTCAAAGGTAGCTGATTATTCCTGAGTGACATGAGAGCTTATTCAGTCAGCTTCCCATCACTGTATTAGCCACTGAGAAAACCAACTTCGTAAAGAGAAACGGGTAGTTTGGCTTATGATTATGTAGGTTACGGTCCATAATTGATTGACCCCATTTCTTTGTGCCTGTAGTGACGGAGCAATCAAAGCATAGCAGAACTGCTCACCTCATCATGAGCCAGGAAATAGAGACAGCACCATCCTTTGCAAGAGTCCCATGAATCTCCTGCAGGCCCCAGTGACCCAAAGGCCTCCCACTAATCCACATCTCTTAAAGGTTCCACCATGTTTCCATAATCCCACCTTGGAGACCAAGCCTTTAATAGGTTGGCCTTTCAAGATCCAAACTATAGCAGAATGCTGGGCGTAGTGGCACATACCTGTAATCCCAGACTCCAGAGCCTGAGGCAGGAGGATTGCTGTGAGTTCAAGATCAGCTTGGGCTACACAGGGAGGTTGAAGCCGGCTGAATTGCTGAGTGAGAGCCTGTCTCAAAAATAAATAAATAAAATAAACAAACTATAGCAGAGTGTCAACTATGTCAATATCTGAAAGAATACTTCATATAGAAAGAATGGTCAAGATAAAGACCAACACCTTTGACTACCTCATATTGACATGGTAGTGTAAGGAAATGATGGTATATACTACAAACTAATGCACAGAACTAGGCAGTGACCATAAGAATGGCACCTGCGAATTCTTTTATAGGTATCATGATCTATAACACCACAGTAGTAAACAATTCTTGCTCTAAATGTATGCCACACATTATGTGTACATCAGAGTTAAATAAGAGAGTTTAAAACCACTAAGCTGGCTACATCAAGAGGATGGTTAAGAATCTCAGAACAAAAGGTAGAGGAAATAATCCTTTTAGGATACTGACAGCTGTTTCCTATTTCTAGATACTCAGCCAAAAAAGACAGAGAAAATGAACAGGACATAAAATGACTGTGAAATATTTCTTAAACCTCTGCATGACACATGGTAAGCTTCAGGATGGAGACAATGTAAGAAAAATAAGACTTGCTTATGAAAAATCAATTTTTAAGGATAAAAATAAGATGGGAATAATTTGGGAAATAAAAATGTATATAGAAGTTTCATGAACTACAGTCTTAAAAGGGGAAGGGCCAGCCAGATAGCTCAGTGGACTAACATGCCTGCTTAGGCAGAGCACAGTGGCCAGGGTTCAATCCCTGGTATGCCATGCCAGCCCTGCCATTGTGGCATGCTGGCAATTGAGACTGGGTGTGGTGGCATGTGCCTGTAATCCCAGAACTAGGGAGGCTGAAAACAGGAAGATCACTACAAGTCCAATCTACATAGTGAGATTCTGTGGACCCTGTACTAAACGCATTTTTAAAAGGAGGGGATATATGAGGGGATTGAGGAAAATTAACTAAAATGGGTAGAGTGTCAATAAGCAGAGAATAGCGAGTTTCTCTTAGGGAAAATAAACACAGGCAAAAGGACTCTGTTCTACACATAATGTGGGTCAGATTGTAGAGGCACTTCTGTATTAGACTAGCCATTTGAATGACATCCTTTGAAGAGAAACCATCACTAGCTTTGACAAAGGTATAAGATATACAGTACAAAGATTCTTGTGACTGAGTCAAAGCTATGAATTACAATTAGCATCCCCTGAGGACAGTGGGATAAATTAAAGGAAATTAGTAGTCCAATAAATAGCCCAGATGTCAGATGATATGACAGAGCATGTTATAGAAGGTATACAATGATTTGCAGAAGTATGAAAAGGAATAGCAACTTCTCCTGACCATGATGAAGTAACAGAAATTAGATACACTTTCCTGCCTACACTAAGAAAGCACACAAAATACATAAAACAGTGGTTTTCAGATATCTGCTACCAGACAAGATAGAACAATGATGATAGAGAGGAGAGGAGACAAAGTCAGCAACAGAATCACTCCAGCTGTCCTGGAGGGCATATCCCAGAAACACGCTGGGAAGGGAGCCCAGGGACACCCCCTGGTCTCCCTGAGTTGAGGAGATAAATTTGGAACTCCAAAGTAATGAGAGTTTTGGAGAGACATACAGAAAAGGAAACCAAGGAGGTGATACACAGCACATTCTTTGCAACCTCAGCATTCTGCTGGGCTGGGATAGGAAGATCATAAGTTTGAGGCTAGCCTGGGCAACTGAGGGAAAATCTGTCCAAACTAAAAATAGAGCCAGGGATATAGCTCATTGCAAAGGTCCTGAATTAAATCCCTAGTGCCACAAAAAAAAAAAATTTAAAGAAAGGATAAATCTGGAGAGAGGATATCTTGTAGGGATCTGCAAAGGGTTCCCTTGGAATCTTCAGCTCAGTGCTGTCAGCCAGAATGTAGGCAGAAGCTACAGAGGGCCGGGGAGATGGCTCAGTGGAATAAGTGCTTCCCTAGCAAGTGCAAGGGTCTGAGTTCAATCCCCAGTTCCAAAAAAAAAAAAAAAAGAAGCTACAAAAGGATGGAGAAAAAGTAACTGAAAAAACTAGAGGAACAACCCTTGAGGAACACTGGATGAACAACCTCTATCTCAGCAGGGGTAGAAGGAGTTTCTGTTCTTAAAGGCTAGGACAGAAAACATTCATAATACACAGGAGAGCAGTAAAGGAATTCACGAGAGGCTCACTTCAGTAGTGAAGGTCACACCAGTAGATCCTGACGAGCAAAGCTTTTAAGCAAGCCTTAGAATGGAATTGTTTCTAAGTAACTTAGTACTTTTGGAGATAAATAATAAAACCTAAAAATATGTATAAGAATATAAACCATGCTCAGAACTCAATAAAGTAAAATTCTCACTATCTGGCATCTAATTATATACATGTTATTGGGCATGTAAAATAGGAAAATATGAAAAAAAATAGGAAAATATGAGCTGCAATGAGATGAAAAAAATCACTCAATAGAAACAGATTCATAAATGTCACCAATAATTGAATAACTAGATAATAACATTGAATCAATTATTAAGGCAATATTCCATAGGTTCGGGAAGATAAGAGATTGACCTTATAAGTAGCAACGTGGAAAATATGAAAATAAGACCAATTTAAATTTAAGAGATGGGAACTACAGTGTCAAAAATGAAAAATGTGCTGGATGAAATGAACAGCAGATTAGAAAGATGGAGTTAAACACTAGCAACGTGAAGCTATGGTAATAGAAGCTAGTATACGCGAAAACCACAGAAAGTGTGGGATAAAGAAATAACCAAATCAGTAGTAAACTACAGGGGAAAATTCAAGCAGCCTGACATATATGAAAACGATGTCCCGAGAGACAAAGTTTGATTGACGAAGTTCTAGGTCAGAGAGTAGAGAAAATATTTGAAGAGATAATGATCCAAAAGTTTGTAAGTTGAATCAAAAAATAAATCTGCAGATCCTAGAAGTTCAATCATTCTGAAACACAAATATGAAAAATGACACCAAAGTACAGTAACAACCAAATTACTTAAAAACAGGGATAAAGAGAAAATCTTAAGAGAAGCTGACAAAATCAGACACACAATATAAGGGAACAAAATAAGAAAGCAGCTTTTATCTCCCCCAAATTGATCTATAGATTCTATATAATCCCAATAAAAATCCCAGCAATTATTTTTAGAAATTGGCATGTTGATTCTAAAATTCATAGAGAAATTAAAGGACCTAGCAAAGGCAGACTTTGAAAAAAATAAAGTTAAAGGATTTATAAACTTATATTAAAGACAGTGTAATGTTGGCATAAAAATATAAGTAAGTGATGATGGTGCTGTCTAGACAGTGCTAGAGTGGAGCCACATGCATAGGAACAGCTGATTCCTCACAAAGGCATCAGTGCCATCAGGTGAATGAGGAAAGGATAATCTTTCAAGAAATGATGAATCCACAAGTAAGGAAGACTTCCAATCCTGCAGTATTTACAATAATAAAGTTAAAATGAACTCAAGGAGTACATGTATAGAACTTCTAGAAAGAAAGACAAGAAAATCTTTGTGGCCTTGGATTAATCAAAGTTTTCCTCAGATACATCACGTGTATAAACTAGAAAGGGAGTAAAAAGAAAAATGACCTTATAAAAACTAAAAACTGCTCTTGGAAGGATATTGTTATGAGTACAAAGAGAAAGCAACAAACTGAGAAAATGTATTTACTGATTACATATTTGATAAAGGAACTATATCCAGAATTTTAAAAAGTAAAATTTCCCCTTGAAATTCACTGACAGCAAGTTACAACCCAACCTCCTCCCAAAAAAAGAACAGACATTTTGCCGAATTAGCACATGGAAAGGACATGATTATTCGTTAGAAAAATGGAAATGAGAGTAAGAGAGATTGCTAGGTTTGAACCTTTATTCCCAAAGATCATTAGGATATTTCAATGATAAAAATTAGAAAGCAAGTTTACTGGAGGTAAAGAATGAATTTTAGACATATTCTTTTTGATATAATAGGCTGATGAAAATTTAAGGAAGGAACTTGGAGATAGATCATGTCTAGAACATTTTTATTGAAAATATCTAGAACCACATACATAAAACCATTTACAGCCAAATGAATTATCATTCTTGATGACAAATATTTCTGTATGCTCATGTGTAGTTTTGTAAAAAGCTCCTAAGATTGTTTCTGCCCCAAAATAATAAACAGTGAATAAATACTTGTCAAGTTATTAAATTTGGTTTGAATAAGAAACAAATGGCCTTCTCAGTTCCTCTGTTCAGGTGGGTGTAAAACTGGGGATCCTAAATGAAATACACTTGAAAGTTAATCTTTTAGAAAATATGTAGCCAGCATGCGAGTCAGATTTTTATGTGTGCTTTGTCCTCCATGCCTACCATAAAAATAACGCATAGTCCCTACCACACCCCACCTCCAAGCCTGTTATGATCACTATCAATAACTGTATCCAGGGAACAGGGAACATGCTACATCACTTACAGAGGAAATGAGACAATTATTTCTAGAGCCTTGGATGAGAGCCTGATATGAGATTGAACTATGGAAATGCTCTCTAAATAGCAGGCAGCCTTTACCACTAGGAAAGAAAAAATAGAAAAAAATCAATTACATGTTGACTGATATACTGAGTGGTTCTCATGGCTTGATGCTTCCTGTCCACTGAAAACATGAGAGCTGAGGATACCCTTGGGCACTTTACAGCTGGAAGACTTTTTATAGAAAAGAAGTTGCTTCTCTGGTACCCCAAATAGCCAAATTATTAGTATAAGCATTTTGTAGTTTTAAAAAAGCATAGTAGTGTCTGACTCAATAGCATCATATTGAAAACTTTTACTATATTATCAATAAAAGAATTTCAGAGCCATTGATAGCATTTTTACCATGATATAGTTTTCTCTTCCAAAAATCTAGTAAGCTTTTTAACACAGAGACATATGTTTGATCTGGAAAAACATGTCCTTTTTACAAAACTCAAAAGAATTCTGAGGACTATTTAATCAATGAGCTCTCAGAAATAGGAAACATATACAATATTTTTGGTTCTCAGAATGTTTGGACCTCTTATTTCTTAATGTGAGGTATTTTAATGGTATAATGCATACAAAAGATGTGCACAAACTATACGTGGTTGTTATGTGATTTTCAGAACGTGAACACAACCAAGAAATTGGTAAGCAACCCAACACATACCATATTATCAGCATCTAGAAGTTTCTTTGAGTCTCCTCCCAGTCACTGACCTTCCCTCCACTGATGACCACCTACTGGTTTTAACATCATGACTTAGTTTTATCTATTTCTGAAGATTTATCAATTGCATCATGCTTATTAAGTCTTCATTCTTATACTCCATATGTTTATGTATATGTATGAGTTCATTCATTTTCATATCATAATATATCCATTCTACTTTTAATGGAGTGTGCTGTATCCAGCTTGAAGCTATGACAAATATTACTGTGATAAAAATTCCTCTGTAAGTCCTGTGATAAACACAAAGATGTATGTCTGTAGGGTGTGCAGCTAACACTTCTGAGGCATTGGAGAGCTGCGGTACATCTATTATAAACAATTTTTCAAAATGGTTGTGCTATACTCTGGTTTCTCCTCAAATTATATAAATCTTTAGCCTTTTTCAAAATGTTTGTGATGATTGACATTTACATTAGCAAGCATTGTAATTATATAGATAATTCTTGCTATTATGTCTTTGTTTATAGTGTCCCTATGAAGGTGCAATAGAATTGCATTGAGGTTTCACTTACCTGCCTCTGATGATTAATAATGTACCATTTTGTATGTTTATTGGTCATTTAGATATCTTCATTCTATTTTTTTTCATTTATGTATTTGGTATAAGCTCTCTCCATGCAGCTCGGACTCAGAGGTCCTCCTGTTTTCAGCCTCCCTATGTTGGGTTTACAGGCATGCACCACCATGCCCACTCCATGGCTGGTTCGGTGCACCCTAGGGGTGGGGCCAGCACAGCATGTGGGACCGGGGATCAAACTTGGTCCCTGTTCTTGCCAAAACAACAGTCTGCTGCGCTGTTTCACTGGCCCTGATATCTTCTTTCATGAAGTGCCTATTTGAGACTTTTGCTCATATTTCCATTGGATTATTGAATTATAGGCATCCTTTATAAATGTTGAATATGATAGCTTATGGGATATTGTTTAAATAAAAATTTGCAGCAAATTATAAATATGTTCTCTATTCTGAGGTTCCTTTGGATGACCACAATTCCTTCATTTTAATATATTTTGTCATATAAATTTTAATTATTTGTGCTTTTTCTTTAAATAAATGCTTATCTATCTTGAGAAGTTGAACATATTATAATTTTTTTCTAACAGCTTTATTGATTTACTTTAAGCCAGTCAGAGCCAAAATACAATTGTTCTTTGTAGCATCAAGATTCAATTTTCTCTATAAACCTGTTTCTTGCCTAGATTTTTACTATTCTGGGCATGTGAATATTCTTCTGTAATACAAGAAGGACAATAACTCCTAGAGAGTCACATATATAAATTTATAGCTATATTTGTATCTATAAATATTGATATTCATTGTGATCAAGAATCTTGATGCATTAACTTCCTTGGATTAAGAAATAGCTAGTAGACCAGTAAATCATGCTTCTGGGTGGTTCTGTGTGGTCATGGGGCCATGGCCTTAGCAGCTAGACATGTCTCTCACATGTTCCTGTCCAGGGCTGTCCCCTGCTCTCCAGCTGCCAGGAAACTAAACAGCTTTGCTCTTCCATGCCTACTGCCATGATGTTCTTGTCATGGAGCCAGCTGACTATGAAACAAATTCTCCAAATAAGAACCTAAATTAGACCATACCTCCTTTAAGTTATGGGTATCAGTATTGGGTCTCAGCAATGTCAAAGCTGACCAATTTTATATATATTTATTTATTTTTCTCACATGTATATTGTACTCTCCCCCAGTATGATCTTTTTTTTTTAAACGTACAGGGTCTCTAGGGTCTCACTAAACAGATCAGACACTTAGTGATTCTCCTGTTTGCAGCCTCCCAAGTGCTGGCACTACAGGTGTGTGCCACCATGCCCAGTCTCAGTCACTGTCTCAGCGTGCCCTTAGGGCAGGGCTGGCATGGCAAGCCAGGGATCGAATCCCAGTCCTTGTATGTGCCTAAGCAGCTATTTTAGTCCGCTGAGCTACCTGGCCGGCCCTCTCCCCCAGTATGTTGAACATATGGAGACTGCCCCAAAATGTATCAGTTGACCTTTTTATACTTCTGTATACAACCAATGCTTTTCATTTTTGATCCTAGGACAGTTTACAAACCAGCCTTGGCACCTACTATGCCAAATACACTGGCCCAATATAGGTGGGAACAGTCAACTTCCCATTCTGAATCTGGGGATATCTCCTTCACTAGCCGCAAGAAGAAATGGTGCTTTGACAGTGAATAAGGAGACAAAATTCAGCAGAAATGACTAAAGGAGCAGAGTAGCAGTCCTTGAGCAGTGTAAATCAGTCATTGATAACTTATGAATAGAAAAGTCTTCAGATCTTCCCAGTGTTCTGAATTGAGAAACAGCATCTTCCATGACAAGGCAGGAGTTACACTGGCAGATTTCAGGTGCTCCATGTAAAACTGTGATGGTTGTTCCTGCTACAAGTCCTGAAAGAGGGGTCATTATTATCAGACAACAATGCAAATAATATTCCTGTAGTAGTATGGTACAGTTCAGGACAGTGGTCCAGTCGAGACAGAGACAAACACAAAGACACATATATATACTTTTTCCCAATTTTGGGGAGGAACTGTTGCTAGAAATGTAATGCCAAAATTTGCTAATATTGTGTCATTATTAATAGTTATAATTAAAGGTCTTAGCATTCAAAGGTTTTATACTGGATATTTACATACAGCAATATACTTTTATAAAAGAATAGAGTTTATAATATACAATAAATCTCCAAGTAACAGATCTCTTTGTTTTACTGTTTCTAGTGCTAACATTCATTGCTGTAAAGGAATGTTCACCAGGTGTGTAAAAACTTGTAATGGAAGGGGCTGGGGAGATGGCTCAGTGGAATAAGTGCTTGCCTGGCAAGTGCAAGGACCTGAGTTCAATCCCTGGTTCCACCAAAAAAAAAAAAAAAAAAACTTGTAATGGGGGAAATGCACTTGTTACAATTGATGCTGGTTATTTCTGTGTAATTAATCTATAAAAGTTTCATAAGGTAGCAGAGTGTCCCAATTTGAAAGCTAAATAGCATTGCGGTAACTCTCATTCCAAAATAGAGTGACCTAACACAAGCTACTCTTTTTGAAGTTACTGTAGAGTTAAGTATCATCAATTTAAAACATAAAATATTTGACAAGTTCAAAACATCACAGCGAGTAATTAAGACTAAAGGTTTAAGAGAAGACACAGTCTTGCCTAAGCTTGATCTTTTACTGAGCTCTGATTTCTTTTAAACCTTATTTAAATAAGGTTAAGCCTTACAAATGCAGGCTCCGTTGGGTGCCACTTGGTAGGAAGTAGAAGCAAGTCTGCCTCTTTGTATTTATAAGCCATCCAAAGGACTGTATCTGTGAGGATTAAATAATAATGGAAGTTCTCATAGTACTTCTGCTAAAACTCCCAGAACCCTGTTAAAAAGCAAAACACTCATCTACTGCTACAATAGGAGCAGAATGCATCACAGCCTATCTGAATGCAAGGTAGTGTTGGAACATGCCTCTTAGCAGAAAAATAAGGTTTTGCTGATCTTAAAATAAGCAAGATATTGATTGAGCTTTGCCATATCTTCCAAAGGAGAAAATGTGTTATTGAGCAGCGGTGCCCTGCAGTATCAGGTTGTAAGTGGATAATGCATGGGTGGTATAATTTGAGAACTTGTGCCCCTTCATATTCCACAAATGGCTCTCACATCAAATTAGAAAGGATTTTCACTTGAAAAAAGCATTTCATTCAATTGAGATATTGTACCCTTTTGTGAGGCAAATGGCCAAGAGAAGAGTCCCAGGGAAACACGGAGTGCATTAGGCAGTCAGATCCTCCCTAGTGAGAATTAGTGGTCCATTATAGTTGATTTGATAGGGTAGAGGAGGGGTAAAGAACAAATACTATAGTAGTAAAAATCAAAATTATAGAACTAGGGAATAACAGTATGAATACAAAGAAGGATAAAACCACATTGGGCAGGTGGAAATCACCAGCGTAGATCTCAGAGTGGTAGGCAGGCCACCTCCCCATAGTGGATAAAAGGATGAAGTTCTAGAACGATGCAGAAGGCAACTGGAGCAATGGATAATGTGTTCTACTATGATTTTATCTTTATGTTGGAGTTTTGGAGCCTTAATTCTTTAATAAATCCACAAGGAGAATCAGCTACACAGTCTCTATCCCAATTCTGCCTATGATGTGATGCTGTTTAAGAATATTTTTCAAGTCTTTTGACATATAATCCACTTGCCTTAATTATAGCTGAGGGATTTTAGCATTAAAATGAGCTTGGAATTTTAGTATAAAACTGCAGGGGCTGGGGATTTGGCTCAGTGGCACAGCGCCTGCATAGCAAGCAGGAGGTCCTGAGTTGTATTTCCAGTACTACACCTCCCCCCACCCTCCACCCTCCAAGAAAACCGCAATCAAGGCAGGCACCTTCTCTTTGCTATTCCTGGAATATGCTAAGTTAGCCTTCGCAGTTTTGCCTGTCTCCTCCACCTCAGCATTAAAGTCAGCCAATGGTTTAAATTCTGACACGGCCATTCACTATCTATGATCTTGAATTTAAACTCTCTAGAGTTAGATTTCACAGCTGTAGTAAGAATACAATTTCAGCATCATAGGATTATTCTAAAGACCAATAAGAAGGTACATATAAAATAGCACAAAATATGCGCAGAATAAATGGAGCTATTATTAGTATCATCCTCTACTGAAATTCCTTCCTTTAACTCATTTTTCCCTCATAAAGAAACCCTTGATAGAATATTTTTATATAAACTTTTTTGGAGGGAAAAGCTTTTCTTTGTGTCTTTCATCTCTGTTCTGCTGTCTTTGTCTAATACCAGCCTCCCAGTGCCTTGAAGATTGCTTAGAACTTGGAAAATAATAAATATTTGTTAAATTACTTTTGTCAAATTAAATCTATTACAGTCAAGTGCAGAAATGCTGTCATTTTGTGATTAACAATAATGAAGCAATTGAAAAAAATTACAGAGTAAAAATAAAGTGACTTTGAATATTCAAGTCCAAATTTAACATCATTTTGTAACCTAGTATCAGAAAATGTGAACATCTTTGAATTTCCCCTTCAGGATCTACGTTTAATGATGCCAAAGAGAGTGAAGGAGGTAGATATAAAAAATAAAAAGGAATTTAGGCCTAGTATAAAATCCCTGTTGTTTGGGTTGGGCAGGAGTGTTGGCCTGCATTTTCCTTTACCACAGCACATCCTTTTGTAGCTTTCACTGTGCTGGGTTTGAGTAGCTGCCTAGTGTACATGTGCTTTCAGATGACAAGTAGCTGCATCGTTCCTTTCTGGGCAGTTTGCTAGAGCGTCCAAGAGGCTATCACCCACAAACTTTTGAAATTTACTTGTTTTCTTTTTCACATATAGATATGATAAAAGTGGAAATAGAAATGCTGATTACCTGATCTGATCATTATACACTATATGTGTGTATTGACCTATCCTAGTGTACCCCATAAATATGTAAAAAGGTGTGCCAATTTTAAAAGATTCAGATGATTAACTGCCTAACTTTGTAAGCCAAATCAGAATTAAAATGATCATTACTCCATCATATCTTAATCTGAGCATAACAACACACCCTCACTATACTCTTCAGTTTATATATTCATTTGTTTTGTTTTTTTTTAAAGTTTTTTATTTTTTTTTTTGAGAGAGAGAGAGAGAGAGAGAGAGAGAGAGA